>NW_010333628.1:47010-63673 GCF_000700745.2 Antrostomus carolinensis
CCCTGGATGTTGGAGGGTGGCCCTGAAACCTGCAGTTCCTCAGGGTACTCACCTTGCCCAGCTTTGCACCTCAGGTTATCCCACTGACTTCAGGCAGTTATTTAAAAACCTTGCTGAATCCATTCTGAGCTCACAGGGAATGTGCTTCAAAGCTTGTCTGGCAACAGAGCAATGACAGCTCAAAAAGCTGGCAAGCAATAGGAAAAGCAAGAGTTTTGTTCTTTAACAAGAACAATTCAACAGAATCAAAATAAATCTGTAGGTGGATTTAATACAAGTTTTGCCAAGCCTAGTGCATGTTTTGCCATGTACAGGTTTTGCCAAAAGAGCGTTGTTTAAGGAATTTATCTGTAGGTTGCTTATTGCTCTGATAAAAATTAAAATGTTGATAGTATTTTTTGTTCTGCACTGTTCCCTGTATCCTTACAAGGGTGGGCAACGTTGTGCTGGTGAAGTGAGTGTTCCCAGGGCCTGGGACGCTGACTGGCACTCAGAGGACCTGGATCATTTTGTAGCTTCAACATGGACATCTTAAGTGTCCTGTGTCAGCTGCTGCACCTTATTTCTTCACTTATAAAATATGGATAGCAGTCCCTCTCTGTTTTAGAGAATGCTGTCAGGATGAAACCTTTTAATGATTATGAGGCACCACAGATATGATAGTGATGGAATGCACATAGGTAGATAGATGTAAGCTGTTGAGAGGCTCAGATTGGGAAATGGCCTTGATAAAAATAAATGGGAAGAATCTACATACAGAGGATGGTTTTCTATTGAATTGCACTGTAACAAATTTGATATTACATATATCACCTCAAAATGCAGATGCATAAGTTGTGTATATCCTTTATAGCAATCACTCTGAACATACATATCTTCATGATAAACAGGGGAAATTAATTCAAGATATTCTCCCTGCACAATCTCAGTCATTACTCTTTGGTAGAAAGTGAGCAAGTTGAGCATTTCCCCAGCTTGTGAGCTTTCTGGGAAGCTGAAGCCAGGCCACGTCACTGGACAGGGCTGACAGATGCAGCCCGCTGGCCAGGACAGCTTTCATACAGCACCAGTTCCAGAGGGCTCCTGCTGTGCTCCTGCTCTGGGAACCCATGTGCAACCATGTCTTGCATGACAGATGGTGGAGGAAAATGCAAGTAACATACACGAGAGGTAGGACACACAAAAAAGGGAGCATGAAAAGACAAATGTGTGTGTGAGAATGTATCTACCATTTATTTATTTAAATAAGAGAGGGATTAAACTCTCTGCCTCTCTCTATGATACTGAATGAAATGGGGCAGGCCCTGTTCTTCGGCCAGAGGACATGGAACATGGTGCAGTTCACCTCTGCATGGCTAAACTCTCTCCTCTGTCAAAATAGGGTGGTCTCATGCATCCATCCACACATCCCTCCACCCATCCATTCATTGGAAAACACTTCCTGGCACTTGCTGTCTCCAAACTGTGCGTGAGCATGGTCAGGGAGAGGACTAGCAGTCTGAGCCAAAACTGTTCCAGGGAACACGCTAATGACTGGACCCTGGCTTTTTGCAGAGCAGGTTTTAGGTCTGCATCTCCTTATTTTACTAGAATAGGTATTTTGGGTAGGTAAACAATAGAGATGGTTGCTCCGTTCTATGTTTGTAGCATGCCTCATATAGAAAGGTTGTCGTCACTACATAACTGTAGTGACAAATCTTCATCTCAGTGTGAAATAATAATTAACAAGAAAAATGGTAGGTGTTTGTTCTCTCTGTGGTGTTGTTAGTTCCTCAAACGTATTCCTGTATGAGATGCAAGATGGATGAAATTCAGTCCTATGGTAACAACCACAATATAAAAATTTCTAATGTAAAGGTCCTGCAGTTCCCATTTTTATGGAGCTAAAACCAGAAACCTCATGAAATTGTAGGAGTGATTCCCACTTTTCTATGAGATATACAAGTTCTTCATTTCTGGCCTAAGTACCAGGGCACTAAGAGATGATATTTTATGGAACCAAAAAGTATTTAATATAATTTAAATAAAGTTTTGCGTCTCCCTATGAGCTGGGTTTTATTGAACTTGTCATGAGGACACATGACATTAACACCAAAAGGATATGAAGGCAAGTCTAAATTATTTTTAAATATCCTTATTTAAATTTATGCAGCTTCCTTGGCACGTACAAGATCCATGATATGAGACAATACCAGATCATGCCATGTGATGCAAGTTAGCCAGGAATCAGGTTTCCACTATATAGACACTATGCAAAATAAACCCTGGCCCAGACGTTTCCCAATTTTGGCAAGACTGTGCAACCTGCTGGATTTCTGATTACTCATTTTATTCCTGCATAGGTCTGTTAAAATACTCTAGTGTAGATGGACAGAAGCTTAAACAAATACTAGAATGCAAATGAAAAGGCTGGGTAAAAGCTACTTGTATATTAAATAGTGAGGGCACTGTGTGCTGTAGGGCTTTTTTATGTATCCCCCAACAACAGAGATATGGAATTTTTCCTCATTGTTTTAAAATCAATTGAAATTTTAAATTTTAAAATAATATTAAAATTTAAGTAGGCTTAAATGTAATGGCTGTTAGCTTTCCTGGCCTAAGCCCAGTTTCTTTTTTGTATGAAGTGTGGTTGTCCATTACAAATTATATAATGCAATGCAAGTTCCTAGTACTGGAACTCTGCATTGACCAAGTGTTTTATTCAGAGTGTCAAGCAACACATTAATAATTTACTTAAATGCTAGTACATCCAGTAGTTTTATGACATTATGGTTTAATTTATTCCCTAATTAAATTAACAAAACCGAGGTGGGAGAAGAAAAGGGAAAAAAGGCAGAGAAGATGAGAGCTGAACATAAATGTAACTCTAGTGATGATTTGAAGCTGGAAAGAAAGCATGCATCCCACAATCCATAGTGTTTTTCACAAAGGTAAGTATAAAGATGTATGGTTTACCTAAAAAAGGTAGCATCTAGACAACTCATCGTGTGAACAACATGGAATAAGCGAAAACTTCTGGCTTGCTTTTTAAAGAAAAAATATTTTTTTCTTCTTTTTAAAGAAAAAATATTAAAAAAATATTCAGGAAAATATAGTTTTTTGAGGTCACAAAGAGAACAGGAAAAAACCAAACCAACAAATAGTTGTTAGTTAATTAAGAGAAAAGGATAATAAATTATATAAAAACAAACACCCATGTGGACCTCAAGACAATCAAGATAAGCATACAGCCACTCCTGGAGAAGGGGAGGAAGACACCTCTGCTCCCAGCCCTTCTGCACAAAAACACCCCAGGATGCTGACACTCCCAGACAGTGACTGTTGGCATTTGCACCCAGAATAGCACTGGCAGGGGCAGCATAACACTGAAGAAAAGGGAGAGATACTAAGAAAGTTCTTCTATACAAAATATTTAACAGTTATTGAGATTTTTCTGTATTCATTTGAGTAGTTAGGATACAGTGTTGTTGTTAACCTAATAAATGTGATTATTAACATTTTAAAACATTAACTGTACTAAATATGAAATTGTTGTCTTCACATGTAAGGTGTTCTCTCCTCTCTAGCTATAGTAAAATTCTGAGCATAACAGAAGGTAAGAGGGTGTTCTTCCTATAAGCTACATGGGCTAATTTCAGAAATAGTAAGAAAGGTGAAAGAAAAATATGATAGTGCTAGGAAAAATTCAAGGCAAAGACCAGCATAGAGGAGATGATAGCGTTTAAAAACTGAGGGTCTTCTTGGAGCTTTTAACAGCACTCTGCCTAAATGCCATGACAAACTAAATTTGCATAATTACATAAACTACCAGGATCAAAATATAAGGCAAAAAAAAAAAATTCTAATGAAAACAAAACCCAACAACAAACCACAAAACAAAAAAATAGAAGAGGTAAAGTATGTAAAAGTGATGGTATTTTTATACCTGTGCTAGGAACATTTCATTAGCTAAAAATTTCCTAAGAACAAATGTTTTTTTAAAGTCATAGTATCTTACGAAATTGTGGTTTCTCATCTGTGACTTAGATATGACTTGGATCAGTAACTTCTCAGGATTATTTTTTACATTATAAATAATGTATCTTAGTTTCTAAAAATAGTTTAACTGTTCAGCAAGGCAGTTTAAGTTCCCTAGACCATAGGGAGCCTATCACTTTGTATATGACCCATTCATGCACTGTAATCTTTCTTTGCAAGGCTAAGATGCGTTTTATTTCTCTCTGGTGGCATTATGTACTACGATATAAGCTTTGGAGCACAGCATTTCAGTTTAAGTAAAAAGCTTTCTTCAGTGCATCAATGTATTAAAGCTTTTTCTGTAACTAAATTATGATTCTGCTAGCAGCTCCCTGTTTTGTTTTATTATTATAGAAAGAATAACTTCCTATTAAATTGAGTTTAAAAGAATATAAAAATACGGTTTACTTGGGAGTTCAGCTACATCAGAATGGATTCATTTTTGCCAACTTGTTCCCAAACAGTTAGTTTGGTTTTTTAAAGTGCTCATGCATAGGTGAAGCTTGTACTCACCTAGGTACTTCATATCAGTCCTATTGGTAGAAACAGTCATGGTATCAACAGAAATACAATTCCTCTGGAGTAACATTTTTACAAAGAAATCCATTTAAACGTGGGAGCACATTTTAGGAAATGAGTACTTAAATGACTGTCTTCAGATTTTCAAACCTAGATTTTGTCAATCAAGGTTTTGGTAATTAAAATAGGGTAAGTTTTCAAAAACACTAAAACAACAGAAAGCTTTCAATGAAGTAATTGATCCAGTATAAATGTGTAGCCTTAAGCAAATAATTTAAGATTTTTTTTTTTAATTACGTTATGTGGTAAGAAGATGGTCCCTATGCACAGAAGAGCCTCCAAGACCTCAATCACACCTCAAGCAGCTGGTCCTGGGGCATCGCAGGAGAGTAACCAGCCCCCAAAAGGCTTGGCCCCCACCATAAAGAACCCTGGGGCACAAGGACATGAGAATCTCCAAGATCCCATCACAGACACCAGCCCCAGCCCCCTCACCCTGGGGATGCCCTGGGGAGCCCCAGCCCATGGGCTGGGGCACCCCATCACCCTAAGCCAACAGGAGAGGTTTCCCATCAGCCACAGACTGAGTGGTGGTCACTGCCAGGGGCATGGGGATCACCATAGGGGAGCAGGGGAAGGGCATTTCAAGATTGCACAGGTCTTATTATGAGATGTTCTGGGGAGGATGGGAAAGGGAGGATCAAGGTTGTTTGAGGAGGAGTGAGTGGGAAAAAAGAGGGATAAAGGGACAAAAAGGACCAGTTGTGTGTAAGCAGGGGTTGGTCAGTGCAGGTGCCTGGCTGTGCTCTGTGTGTGACCAGCGCAGTCTGTCCTGGTCTCTCACTAAACCCCATTTCTATACATTTTTCTGGGTGAGGGGCTCTATCCTGTGTGCTGGGGTGTGTAGGGATCTCAGTGACAGCCCTTGGCATGGGATCGGGGGCTGGAGGCCTGTGTGTCCGTGGTGCCATGACTGGAGGGACTGAGTTGGCTGCTAGAGGGACTAGAGGGTCCAGGTCAACTGTCCGAGAGACTGTGGGGTCCAGGTTCAACTGAGACCCACCTGCACGTGTATGTGTGCATGCACCAGAGAGATGTCCATACCAGCATCTGGAGCAGGGTTGCAGCCTCATGTGCTAGCAACTGGGGAGACTCAGGTCCCAGGGCAGCTACTGAGTGAACTGTGCATCTATCTAAGTGCAGCTGCTGGAGGGATGCACCTTGGGTGATTGTATTCCCCAGTAAGGGACTTTCAGCCTAAAGTACCAGATGGACAGACAGGATGCAGCCATTGATGCTGTTTGTGTCTTTTGGACTGCTGTGTTTTCTGTCTGTATCGAGCCATGTAGCCAGCTAGGTATATAAGTATATATGATATATATATGTGTATATGTGGTGCATATGTGTGCTCAGTGCATGTGTGCTTTCTGGGAGCACTGGTTCAGCCTCCCTGCTGGCTGGACCTATGGGTATGGAGATGTGGCAGATTTGCCTCTGTTGGGCCACAGGATTTGGCAACCTCCTAACATCATGTGTGGCTTCACCTGTCTGTAAACACCAATAACAAGGCAATAACAACTCTGCTCTCCTCATATAAAATAAAAGTTTAAATTAAAGAAGTTGGCCTTAAACAATTTTTTTTTGCTGAGAGCAGAAATTTTGTATTCAGAGGACTCAAACTGGTCTATGATCTGAGCTGAGAGGTGAGGCCAGGCAGCTTAAGTGAATAAGGAAATTGCCTGATTTTAAGGAGAAGGAGAACAGAGGTTCTCACTGAAGTCACTGGGAACCCGAAGTAGAGAAGGTGTATCCTCAGGGGACTGTGCTAACAGTCCTCACACTGGATCATGAGAAAGCTATGGCTATTTGACTCTAGTCTTTTGTATACAAATTGAATACCCAAGTCATGGTAATTTCCTTATCTTCAATTCTGCTTTTGTTTTGTGAGTAAGTGCAAATAATTGTCTTGAGAATGACAGTAATTACTGGAAAACAAAGCTGAAACCCTAGAGTGTGACTCCTGGGTCAAGCCCTTTATGCAGCTTTGACATTTATCAAAGATTTTTTTCTATCCTCTACCTCAGCTGTACAAATGTAACAACTTCCTCTTCACGAGACAATGGGGAATGATTCCTGGGGCTGAAAATACCAGACTTACACAATGACCATTTTCAGTTTCTTTTTTCCTTGAGAGAAGACAGTCTTTATATTTTGTATTTCTGCCCATGTCTTACTACCCGAATGGCAACAAAATTAATAACATGCAAGATGGATGGCTGTGATAGATTACTTCATCGACAGAGTCAATGTGAGGAGAATAAGAACAATCTACACAGAGAAAACAACTAGAGCAGGAACCAGTGGACAGTTGGGATGCACCTCTATAAGAAACCTTTGTCAAGCACCAAACAGAAGCTCAAGCAGGTCATTCTATACACACATTTTATGCATTGTTTGGTACTCGTTCAAAGAGTCACCACATCTCTTTTCCAGTGGGGCCAGGTTGCAGCAAAAGCTAGCAAGTAGTTAGATGTGAGATTGGGCACATGGATTCTGGTTTAATTTAGCAGTTGCTGTCTAATGGGCAGTGGGTATTCAGTGATGTGAGAGGAAGTGCTAAAAATAAAGGTCAAGTGGTTTCCTGTTTCCCTGGGTCTCACAATGCTGTGGGTATATTGCCCTGCATTCCTCAGGTTTCCCGTAGAAAGAATGCAATTAATAATGATAATTTTTGTCCCCCAGACAAGAAATTCCTTCCCTACAGCACCTCTTTGACATTCCATATTCACAGTTATTGCTCTATATCTCTTCCAGACACTATTTTTCAAACTTGTAACAAAACCCTTAGACATGCTGTTTGATTATTCTGTTGTGGCTTGCCTTATTTAATTACAGGCCCTGGAGAAATCCAGACCCATGTCTTGAAACTTGTGTTCTTCAATCTAAACTATGAACCAAAGAAAGCTGAAGGGGCTGATTGATAGATCTTCCTGAAGACAAATACAGCAAGAGTCAAGTAAGCAATGTATTAATCTTGCTGGTAAGTAGAATATGACACCTGGGAGTGCAAAGCTGCACCAGCTTTCTGTGCAGCACAGAAAAAAATTCACTATCTTTCCAGCCTCAGGAAGATGCCACAAGCTGCTCGGACAAGCAAAGAAATAGTTTCTTTGGGGTGGGTGCAGGTCTTTTATTGACTTAATGACCTTACCATAGAGTGGTGCAGTACCGTACTGCTCAGACAGTTATGTGCATACGCCAGGGAATGCTCAGAAGCCAAGTATCCTCATGTAGTCATCATACTTTGCTAAGGTGGACTTTAACATTAACAAGTTAGAGGAATTTTTTACTACCCTGAATGTTTTTGGTGCAACATCTTTAAGAACAAACACTTTGCAGCAGAGTACGGTCCTGCCCGCAGTCATTGCCCCAACTTCCCGGGACTGGTACATCCCATGGGAGCAGGTCACCAAAGCTTTCTCTGATCTGGCAATGAGGCTTCTGTCTTCTCATCTGGTGACAGCTGCTCAAGCCTAAGAACAACATACAGGTTACAGCACCTAAAATAAAGGCCTGGACAATTTGTGTTCACACAGAACTATGTTACAGGATAAGGATTTGGGTCCAAAATGTCACTCACAAGCAATATGATAGAATACATCTTTCTCAGAGTCTTTGGGGATCTTTTTTCCTTCTTTTTCAAAGGGGAATGTGAACTGATTTTCAGCAGTTTCTTTCCTCATGATGACTGCTCATGTCTACCAGATTTTTGAGAGTTTAGAAGGTTAAAACAGGTTAGCAAAAGTTGCACAAGATTAATCTCTGGATCCTCATCCTGCAGTAGAGTAATGGGGACTAACTACTGGGTACTGCTGACTGCTGCAACTAGTTCAGGTCCATGTGCATGTCTTCATTTTTTGATGCACATGTGTGCAGTTTGGCAGTGGCATGGTGATTTGTTAATTCTGCAGCTTTCTTAATGTGAGGAGTTTCCATGATGGCCTCAGTATTTCAGATTACGAGGGGTCCTCTTTGTGGCCCCTGGCCAGCCCCACGGTTTGGCCACCCACACCACGCAGCCAGGGCTCCGCTGCTGAGCTTGCACCAGCACAGACAAATTTATGACTGTTTAAGAGCAAGGTAAGCTGAGTAAATGTAAATTATGACATCCTTGGTTTTTGCTCATCTTCTGTGCAGGGGCAGAGGTTGTTTTGCACCAATGGCTGACAGGGACGAAGCTTATGTAGACACAAAACCTTAGCTCATGGCACTGATGCTACCGTGATGGGCACAGTCATATTTTTTATTAGACTGTGGTATGTGAGCCTTACAGGCAGAGAGAAAATATAGTGACAGTGATTTAGCATCTTGGTGTCCAGATGCATAGTGCTCACTGAAATCAATACCTGTTAGTTATCTGAGCACCTGTGAAGATCTGGGCCAATGTACTCTAATGCTTCATCAGCTCAGCTGATGTGGAGCTTTTTCTCTGAAAAACAAGGACAGAGGTTCCCTCTGAGTGTCTAATAACACCTCATTATGCCTGCTGATTTTACATAAAAGGTGCTCAGACCATCTGCAGGTGGACAGCAGCACAAATCTTACAGGAGCTGCCTGGGAAATGCAGCGTGTGTCTTCAGTCTGTCAGATGCTGCTGTTTTACATCGATGCTGCTTTCGTTTCTCCTTATTACAGCAGTGATAAACTGTCAGGCTTATCAGCAAGTTATCCTTGAAGGTGTGACTTGCATGTGCATTTAAAAATCTCTGTTTCCAATCCTACCCTAAAGTTATCTAGCAGCATAAATTTTAATCTTTGTTATCTCAAGAGGAAATGTTATACTCCAATTAATGGCTCAAATAATTGTGCTCAGTATGCAATTTGGCTGGCAGTCACAGCTTTTGTTAACTATATGATCACTGTTGTGGCTCCTACTGGAAAATCATGTTGTTACCGTTTCAAGATAATCAGCATTTACTCTGCAAATTCAGAGGCTGAGCAGGACAGAGTCGCATACACTAGAGTAACTCTGTGTAACATACTGCATTGCAGCAAGACAGCTAATAACAGTGCAGCAAAGCACATTAGCTGTCAGGCAATACACTATGCTGTGGAGAATAAGCTGATATCGTGTCATATTTTGTAATCATGCATACGCTGGGGAATTTTTAAGAGCTGAGGCATATTTCTAACAGGGATACTAATATAAGGAGCAGTGAAATGCATTTCTTTCACTCTGGTTATTTGTAAAATACTATCATTCTGCTATTTGTAGATATTGGTGAGACAATTCTCTATCTGTTAGAATGCAGTGTTTGTCTGATGGCACATCACATAGGGAACAGAAAATAATGTTACAAGCCTGTTGCAGTAACTATACCCTGGTTTAAAACAAAATCCAACAGCAAGAATTATAGAGCAACAATATTACAGAGCCAAAATATTTTGGGATGATAAAACCTTTTCTGTGAGGATATTTTCAATCACACAAACCAGAGTTAGACTTTTGTTTTCCCAGTGAATTTCAGAAGTTTAGCACTTAAATATCAGCTGTGCTTTTGGAATAAATGGTAATTTCACTGAATAATTGTCATTGTTGTTAATGGTTGTCACTGTTTTACCTCAAAATTGAGGATGCAAGTGGTGTAGAAAGTATCAGAGCTAGATCTACGCCTGTGAGTAAAAACCTGAAGACCACACTACATTTTCCCATCTCTTTGCAGGTGATTCAGGAACTTCCTGTTAACTTGTCTTCACTTCATCAGTCCTGGACTTTCCTACCAGCCAGTGCATAATAAGGGGGAGTGGAGGGAAGAAAGGTAAGTCAAGTCTGATGGATGGAAGTGCCTGTGCAGATCTATGCACAGTAATCACAGTTTGTAGCACTCTGCACCTGCACTTTTTGATTTGCACCATTTCCTTACCCAGTAATGTGTGCCAATCCCAATAAGTTTTCCCTCCCTGGGCCATGTCATTGCCACCTATTAGTAGCTATGAATACAAAAGGAATGCACTGCTGGATGTGACTATCCCATTATGTCATTGATGAAGATATGACACAGTACTGGTCCCACTACACACCTCTGAGGGACACCACTTGTCACCGATCTCCATCTGGACATTGAGCCATTGACCACTACACTCTGGATGCCATCATTCAACCAATTCCTTATCCACCAAACAGTCCGCCCATCAAATCTATATCTCTCCAATTTAGAGAGAAGGATGCTGTGAGGGACCGTGTCAACAGCCTTTCAAAAGTCTAGATAGATGGCATCCATAGCTCTTCCCTTTTCCATTGATGTAGTCACTCCATCACTAGGTTGGTCATGTAGGACTTGTCCTTGGTGAAACCATGCTGGTTTTCCCGAATCTCCTTTTGTTCTCCATGCGTCTTAGCATAGCTTCTAGGAGGAACTGTCCCATGATGTTCCCAAGCACAGAGGTGAGGCTGACAGGGAAGTAGTCCCCACAGTCCTCCTTTCTACCTTTTTTAAAAATGGGTGCAACATTTCACTTTTTCCAGTCACTAGGGACTTCACCTGACTGCCATGACTTTTGAAATATCCTGGAGAGTGTCTTGGCAACTACATCAGCAATTTCCCCCAGGACTCTTGGATGCACCTCATCAGGTCACATAGACTTATGTATATTCAGGTTCCTCAGGTGGCCAGGAACCCGATCTTCTCTTACAGTGGGGAGGAATTTGCTCCCTCAATCTCTGTCCCATGGTCCATCCACTCAAGAGGTGTAGGAAGAGAGGTTGCCAGGGAAGACTGAGGCAAAAAGTAATTTAGTACTTCAGCCTTCTCCTTGTCCCTTTTTACCAGTTTGCCAGTCTTGCTCATCATGCATAGAAAATTTGGTCTCTTTAAAAGTGGTCTATATGAATGGAAAATATTAATATCTTACAAAACAAAGAGCAACAGCAACCCACAAAGCTTTTATTTTGCTTTTTAATGACCTTGAAGGGATGTTGTTCAAACTTTCCCCAAATACTCTTCTTGTCAGAGTAAAATGCAGGAAACTCTAGGTTCAAAGACAACTTTTAGAGAAAAATGGGGAGTATATGATAATCATTTTCCCAAGTTCATAACTTTAAATATAGTGGAGTTTTTTTCACAAAATTTGGAAATTTTTATTTCAGGAATTTGACTGTGTCCATAACTTCTGTGAACATAATATTTTTTTATAAGGTGTTTCCTTGAGTTAATTATTTTTTTTCCATGCAGATGTTAAGTTATGGGTCATTTGCAAGTAGTTGTCTTTACTATTTCTTCAACTATGTGACAGTTATAAGCTAACATGATGCTTGTTTAGATACTGAAGAAGGAAGAAGGTGAAATTAATTCTATGCAAAGAACCAGTGCAAATTATTTATACCTGCTATGAATAAATTGAGCATGATTTCCCTAGCAGTATATATCAAAGTACGATTAAGGAGACATTTAAACTTGCTTTTTATTCTACTGCTGCCATTTGCATTTCTTGCAATGGGCTTCTATAGCATCTATGAATACCTTGTCTCCAATTATTTCACTTTTTTAACATGTCAACATGTTAACATGAAAACTACAAGGATTCTTAAGGTACATAAACAACAAGCAGAAACAGAAGGAAAATATTGGCCCACTGTTAAACAGGAGAAATGAATTAGTCACCAACAATACTGAAAAGGCAGAGGTTCTCGACACTTTTTTCACCTCTGTCCTTATCAACACCTTTGGTTCCCAGGCCTTGGGAACAAAAATCCAGGTTAATTGCAACAGAGACCCACTGTCAGTGAAGGAAGAGTTGGTATGCGAGCTTGACACCTACAAATCAATGGGCCCAGACATTATCCACTTGATGGTGTTAAGAGAGCTGGCTGACATCATTGTGATACCACCCTCCATAATCTTTGAGAAGTTGTGGAGATCAGGGCACGTCCCAGAAGACTGGAAGAAGGCTCTCACCCCCATCTTCAAGAAGGGCTTAAAGGAGGATCCGGGAAATTATAGGCCCATCCGTCTTACTTCAGTCCCTGGGAAAGTTATGGAATGAATCTTCCTGGTGACTATCACAAGTAAAATGAAGTACATGATTGTGAAAAGCCAGCATGGATTCACCAAGGGTGAATCGTGCTTGACAAACTTGATTGCATTCTACGACAAAGTAACCTGCTCAGTTGATGTGGGGGAAGCAGTGGACACTGTCTACTTGGATTTCTCCAAGTCTTTAGATAGAGTTACCCACAGCATCCTCCTAGAGAAACTGATGTTTTATGGTCTAGACAAGTGGTCTGTGTGGTGGGTGGGGAACTGGCTGACAGGTCGCCCCCAGAGGGTGGTGGCAAACAATTCCTTTTCAAACTGGCAACCTGTCACAAGTGGGATCCCCCAGGGACTGATATTGAGCTGAATGATGTTTAGTATCTTCATAAGTGATCTGGATGATGTGACCAAGTGTATGCTGATGAAGTTTGCTGATGATACCAAACTGAGTGGGGTAGTAGACACTTCGAAAGGGAGAGCCACCCTGTAGGAAGACCTGGATAGGCTGGAAGAGTGGGCTAACAAGAACCTTATGAAGTTCAACAAGGACATGTGTAGGGTCTTGCACCTGGGAAAACGTAATCTAGGAGTGCAGAATAGACTGGGATTTACTGGCTGGAGATCAGCTCTGTGGAAAGGGACCTGAGAGTCCTGGTGGACAACGAGCTAAATATGAGTGAATAATGTGCTGCTGCAGCAAAGAAAGCCCACAGGATGCTGGTTTGCATCAACAAGGGCATCACCAGCAGACATAAAGGAGTCATTATTCCACTCTACTCAGTACTTGTTAGGACACACCTGGAACACTGTGTTCAGTTTTGGTCCCCACTATACAAAAAGGATGTAGACAGGCTGGAGAGGGTTCAAAGAAAGGCCACAAAGATGACTGAAGGATTAGGAAGCCTACCATATAAGGAAAGGCTAGGAGAACAGGGTCTGTTCAGCCTTGACAAAAGAAGGCTCAGGGGAGACCTCATCATCATGTTACAGTATTTAAAGTGTGGCTACAAAGAAGATGGAGACTCTCTTTTTACAAGGAGTCACATGGAAAAGACAAAGGGTAATGCTTACAGGTTAATCCTGGGGAGTTTCTGATTGGATACAAGAGGATAATTTTTTACAAAGAAAACAATCGGCCATTGGAATAATCTCCCCAGGGAAGTGGTGGATTTCCCAACGTTGGACACTTTTAAGATTCATTTGGAAAGAGTACTGGGACATCTTGTCCAGATTGTGCTTTTGTCAAGAAAGGTTGGACCAGGTGATCCTTGAGGTCCCTTCCAACCCAGTGTTCTATGATTTTATGATTAATCAAAATATATTCTGCTCCATGTTCAGGAAGTTAATCTTCAGGATCCCAGTTGCTGACCATTTCAAAAATCTGCTGTAAAGTATATGTGTGAGAAAATACTAAGGTAACTAAAAGATCTGTAGGTGAACAAATTTTTTTTAATGTGTTACTGATTTCCTGCAGTGTTGAGTTGTAGATATCAGTACTCCTTATTTTAGCCTCATAGTGAGTGGGTTGTGGGGTTTTGTTTGTTTGTTTGTTTGGGGTTTTTTGTTTGTTTTTTTTCTCTTTTAACTAATCTTTAGGATTTCAGTTTGGAGATAAAACTATAGCTATGAAACACTACTTTTCCACCAGTAGCCTTGAATATTTTTTCACCAAGTAGGTAACAACATGAAAAATACTGAGACAATATTATCTTTCTTCAAAGCCATTTTGACAAAGGTATAGCATCAAATAAACATTTTCTGCAGAGGATGGTGGGCTCCTGGGCTGACTAGTTGCTAGTAGAGCTTTTTGTGCTGTTTTGTGGTCAGTTTTGGCTCAGGCTTAAACAGCTAATATCTATCTGGAGCATGAAACACCATGCTGGTCTGAGAATAGTCTGGCTCCATCTTCTCTGTAACCTCACATCAGGTAACTGTAGACAGCAATAAGGGTTCCTGCTCTCCATTCTCTCCTCCAGGCTAAGCAGTCCCAGCTCCTTCAGCCTTTCCTTGTATGACAGATAGTCTAAGCCATAAATCAGCTTTGCGGCTCTTTGCTGGACTCACCACAGTATGTCCATGTCTCTCTTTTACTGGGGAAAACATTTCTTATACTAGTAATTCTTAGTATCACAGAAGCTTTCCCTTCCCTTCCCTTCCCTTCCCTTCCCTTCCCTTCCCTTCCCTTCCCTTCCCTTCCCTTCCCTTCCCTTCCCTTCCCTTCCCTTCCCTTCCCTTCCCTTCCCTTCCCTTCCCTTCCCTTCCCTTCCCTTCCCCTTATCCTTGTAATTCTTAGTCTCACCCAACCTTTCCCTTCCCTTCCCTTCCCTTCCCTTCCCTTCCCCATAAATAACAAGAGGCCACTTGTGATCTATGGGAACTGAAATGAGCAGAGAACATTTTTTTTGTGTGTTTCCCCCTGCTTTGGAGAGTTGCACTCTGCATAGCTTAGTCAAAACTATTATATTAATTGATAACATCTAAACATTGGCTGAAGAAGTGATGGATTTTTGTGTTCAGTATTGATTGATTTCTGCTGCCATTGGCCTTAATGGTAAGATTTTAAAGAAATTCAAAATAAGTAGAATCACTGGGGGGGTTTTTTGTTTGTTTTGTTTTAAAAAAAACAAACCTCATGCAACTGTTTTTGAAAACGGTTTGGGCTTTTACTCTTCATCATGGAGAAAGTAAGTGCGGTTTTGAGTCACTTGGACATTCTTGTGAATTATTCATTTTTTACAGAGTCTCGACATGTTTCACTTTCTGCCTGCTCTGGTTTGAAACAAATGCTGAACAGTCATCTTATAACAGAAACAATGCATGTCCCCTATCTACTTCTGCAAGTTGCTTTTCTGGGCACAGGTATAACAAAGCATCCACAGATTAATTTGTTCTGTGCTCAGTAAAACAGTGTTAATCACAATGAACTAATGTGATTTTAATGGGAATGTCATAAGTACCCCTATGCAAATTATGTTTTAATGTAGCAATTAATTGTACTGTGATTTCACCAAATAAGATAACTTGCAATGCAGCACTACAGCTGGTGCACCAAAATATGGTGACCTTTGATGCAGATCTGTGCTATTGACAGGATCTTCCTACATAAACTGTGGAAACAGAGTGGGGGCCAGATGGCTGGGAGGGGGGATGTACAGGCCAAATTTGATTCTTTCCTCTTCTTGTCTACATGGTAATTAATCAACTGAAGCAACCAAAAGCAGGTGAGCAGAGTATGAATGGCCAATATTTGTGATGGAGAAACCTAGTTTATAAATCATTCAGACAAGAATCTTATTTCTCACATGGAAAAGGACCTCTGCCTCTTCTGTCCAGTATTACTTATTCCTTTGCACTCAACTCTCTACTTACAAACTTTTCCCATTACTTGAAGTATTTACAAAAGGCAGAGACAGAAGAATAGACCATCCAATTTTATAAAAAAAAATGTAGAATTCCCTCTGTAGTTCTGATGGAAAAAAAATGGTTGTCTTCCCAGAGAACTGGATCAGTAGAATCATAGAACATTTGGGGTTAGAAGGAACCTCTAAAGGTCATCTAGTCCAATCCCACCGCAGTGAGCATCTTCAACTAGATCAGATTGCTTAGAACCCCATCCAACCTGACCTTGAATGTTTCCAGATATGGGGCATCTACCACATCTCTGGGCAACCTGCTTCAGTGTTTCACTACCCACACTGTAAAAAATGTCCTCCTTGCATCTAGTCTAAATCTATGCTCTTTTATTTAAAACCATTACCTAAGGGTACCCCTTAGTACCTGCATCAACAGCAGAGAAATATGTGTTTGGGTAGGTGTTTTTAGGCTGACTTGTTCTTCCACAACTGATACTCACAAATCTCTGCTGAAGTGGTCTTCTCGCACCTCTGCAACACATGGGACATCAGTTATAGCACTTCACGGACCTTCAAAGAGAAGGAAGAGAGGACAGAGGGGTATTTATTCTCTACAGCTACTGTTAAACACAGGTGGTTGTCCTGAATTTGTCCAGAAGTCTCCTCTGTCAAGGGGAAAGGAAAGGCTGGTGTTCAAACCACTGGATACAAGCACAAGCAGCAGTCAGGCTCCCTCCTGGA
>NW_010333628.1:63718-71480 GCF_000700745.2 Antrostomus carolinensis
CCAGTGCTGTGGGGTTTTTTGTGAAATTAGGCCACATTCAGGGAAGGGAAAGGGAGAGAAGGGGAGGGAAGGGGAGGGAGAAAGAGAAAAGAAAGAGATTAAAAGAAAAAGAGATGAGAAAGAGAAAAGAGAAGAGAAAAAAAAAATAATATCGAGAACTAGAGATTCAAACCCCCAAAGCCTGAGGAGAAGGAAAAAAAACAAAGCTCTGCTTTTTTTCTGGGCAGCAACCTGACTGATAAGTAGTCTTCCAAAGCAGATGTCTTCTGAGGGAATTTTGAACGGCCAAAGGAGCTGCTGTGCTGCCCAGGATAAGTTGCCCACTTAGACATAGGTTTTCTGGACAGACAACTCTTCAATTAGCAGGCAGGCACTTTGATTTATCCTCTAGAGTAACAACACATTGCTCACCAACCAGATTGTCCTCTGAACCTTTAATATTTCTGCAGCATCCCTTTTGGGCTCCAGGAACCAGAACTGCACTCAGCAGTCTAGATATGGTTGAAACACAGTTTTACTCAAAGACATAACTTGTTTTGTGTTGCTTTCCAAGTATTTCTTAACATTGGCTTTTTGTCTGTATTTTTACTGTGCAGATTCCCATTTATTTATACATGTTAAGACAAACTCAAAAGAATTCCAAGTCTCAGGACAGGTTCCAAAACAGTTTAGTCTCTGACATGTCTGAGCTTTAACCTGATTACAGAGTTCCATAGTACCAGTTGGACACAATTATCAACAAATGCTTTATTCTGATTTTTATCATGAGCCTCATACATAGCTTTTTTGTTTGTTTGTTTGCTATGTATGCTTTGTGAGCTCAGGCCATGAAGTGTCTCAGAAAGCAGAGACCTTGAAAGCGATTTGAAATTTAGTGGGAAACCAGAATGCAGACTACAGAGCCAGACAGATGTAGCTGTGTTAGCATGCATAGCTAAGACACACTACCTGGGTTTCTACTATCTAGAATTTCCTACACGTTGAAAGTTCATGCTCATCTTTTGCTATTGTGTAGCCAGAAAGTAACATGGGACCACAGCAGGTGTTAGAATTAGATGATCTTTAAGGTCCCTTCCAATCCATACCATTCTATGATTCTATGACTGTACCTGATGAAATATTGGTAGTGCGAGTCATCTGCATATTTCTAGCACCTAATATGTTCGATCAGTGTAGTACATTATTTCATCACTAATTCACCAAATGTTTATTTCTAGTTTCTGAAAAGGACAACCTCTTATGCTATGGATATCCATAAGGAGTAGGCTTACCTTAAGGTCAGGCCATTTTCTCTCACTGTAACCTGTCTCAGACATGCTGAGTGTTACGGTGGAGGTAAAGGAAGAGCATAACAAACATATCTTCTCTACCACTGATGACTGGTAGAGCCACTGAACTTTTTTTATATCTCCCTCCTTTCTGAATAGAGATAGTCATATCTAAAGTATGAGATTCAGTAAGACAAACTGCCAGTTGTCTTACTTGAAAATAAGAATGACAGTAGAAATATATTCAGAATATATCCAGAAAATACTCCTTTGTCAAGGGTTGGGACTTTGAAGGAGGATATAACAAATACTTTTCCAATTGCTTCACTTGTGTGTGCAGTATATAGAACAGTCAACCATCGTTTGTGATAAACTTTAACAAGTCAGAATAATGGTTGAAAGGTAGATTGCAAACAAATGGTACTGATGCTGGCTTGTTGTAAAAACACAGAGTGATATTTCTCCAAGGTGGGCAAGAGTCATTTGAATTCTAAGACTTTTCTAGCAGGAAAAAAAATTGGTATAAATCACTTATAGCTAAAAATAGGCCAGAATTTACAAGAAATTTTCTAAACATCTAAAGATTGAAGCTTTTCCAACAAAAACCCAGATCTGTTTAAGCTGGAGTTTGTTAAAGATAATGACAAGATGTTTATAACATGGTTGAATGTAATATCAAGAGACAGAGCTGAATGATTCAGGAAGGTCTTTTTTGGTTTATATTCTTATAAAATTCATCTTAGCAAATGCCTTTGGGGCAAGATTTGGTAGCCTGCATGGAAAGATTACGACGAAATTGGTGTTTTTCATCCAGTCTATCTTACCTCTTGTTTCTGCCATTTCATTCCCACTTTTCATCCAAAGTGATACCTGTGATCAGGTTTTGGTGTTCTTGTTTTCAATCAGGATGAACACAGGCAATAAACACCTGAGATAATTCCACAGCTGTTAGCAATTGGATTTCTTTTTTTCTTCAGGAAAGTGCTTACAGCTACTGAATTGGAATCAGAAATGCATTTGGAAGTCAAACAGTTTCCTGACTGATGCATGTTCCTGTTTTCTAGATGAGACTCCCTTCCCCCAAAGCAATGAGAACTGCATGCAACTCATACAAAACTTGAGCCTTCACTTTTGGCTGTTTCCTGCATAACGTTTTCAGAGCAAATTCACTCTGCAGCATAGATCTCGATTACACATTTATTCCAATTGTTACATGCATTGTCAGGAGGATAATAAGGATAGTGGGGATGGAGAAGATTTATCTGGCTAGGAAAATCACATTGTGTTCAGACTCCCTGTAGAGCTTTTATTGACTTTGCTGCCAGCAGAGATTAGCACAATGCAAAACGGTTAAATAAGAAGCCCAGCACTTCCCACTATTTAAGTGGTTCAAATAATTAGCAGTTCTCAGCCTCTCAATTTGCATCTTTTTTTTCCAGCTGGCAGACTCATTTTTAAAAATATATCTACATGGATTTGTATGCCACCTTAACACTTTTGAATTCAGAGGCTTCTACTGGGCAGTCAATCACTTTGGATAAATGTCTTACCCAGTGTAATATCTTCAGGAGACTATTAAAGGCATCAGTTACAGCTTCTTCACAAAATTACAGAAGCCACATTTCATATGTAAATTAATTTATTCATTCATATTCAGTCACATAACTGCTGCATCTAGAGTGGTTTATATCATATGGTAGCATAAATACAATAGATTAGTTTCCAAGCCTCTTTCAATAGATTTTTTTTCCACTGACAATAGAGAGACCTTAAAGATATTTAGTCCTATCTTGACTTCAGCATCTAAAAGTATTTAGAAAAGTCTCAATATTTGCTGTCAGGTGTGAGGCAATGCACCCCTTCAGATAGCCTGGTATGCAGCACAGGATAGAAAGCAGGTGAAGGGAAGATGGGGCTAAATTTCAAAAGTGTATTACAGCAATTATTTTTTCAGCTTTTTATCAAACCCAAAGGGTTACGCCTCAAGACAGAGGTGTTACTGGAGTAAATCGCTTCTGTGTGTTCTTGGGTGTTTTGTCATATTGTGTACAAGCAGCACTTCGTCTGCACTGGTTTGTACGGTGCAATATAAGCTTTTTCTTCTGCTATCTTCTTCTTGTCTGGCTGAATGATACTCTTGTTTCACAGTAGAACAGGCTCAGAATTTCAAAGATATGTGGGAAAAATGGTGGTAGAGAGGAGGTACATGGTATATTTAAATTGTCTACCTAAGTATTACTTCAGATAGTTTGAGACCCTGAGAAAAAATGAGAAATGGGATTCTAAATTATTCTTAAAAAAAGGAAATACAACTGGGCCTCCTCCAAAAGCCCATAAATCCTCCTCCAAAAGCCAGTGCAACTTCTTTTCCTCCTTTGCATAAGCCCACTTTCCCAAAAGTGTCAGTATTAGGAAAAAAGAGAACAGCACATACTTTGGCTGCACCATGCAAAGACTTCAGATCCAGCACTAAATGCACGGGTAATTCATTATTAGCTTTGATTTATGTATTGCCTGCTGCCAGGCTCTTTTGAGTCTGATATTTCACTTAAGAGAATTGCTCCCATGAGCTTGAGGGGACCACTTTGCTTAATCTGTTTTGAAACTGCAGGTGACTCCAGGGCATAAAATGGCAGACATTAATCGGTAGCTGTAAACACCACACAGCTGAAGTCTAACCCTCTAAAAGTTGCTGCCTTTAAATCCTCTGACCTTGCTATCATTGTATGCTCCCAGGCGAAAGGTCTTTACACTGGTAGCTGTGGAAAATCAATCTTAGTTCCCTAAAGATGGGAGTGCTGTCGCTACAGGTCACTGAAAGTTAGCAATTACTTTTCACTGCTGGAGTTTTGAAGAGAAGTTTTAAAAAGCAATAACAGGTTTGGTGATTGTACACAGGTTGGAGTGTTTATGTTGTGGTTTCTACTGTGGTGTTTAATTCTTGGTATACTCATCTGAGGAAATCTCCTCTCTGTGTACACTGTTGTCTTTATCTTTCCTAAGCTTTTTAATGTCTTTGGAAGTCATCCACAGAGTTGTGTGTTTTGTGGATTCACATTCCATAGTCCAGGCAATGAAACTGTGACTGATGTTCACATTATTTTGGTCCAATAAATTACTCTGTGAAGACCTGGTCAAACCAAAGACATGAATTCAGTAAGATTATCTTCTTTTTTTTTAATTGAACCAAATCAGACTCAGAATCAGAAGAACCTGGGAAAAAAACAAGGCTAAATAAACACACTGACAACTAGGTAATGCATATGTGTACCAATGTATCTGTGTTTGTGCTTCCTACTGGGTACAATAAGCAGTGATCGAGTTAAATCTTTATGTCTTTGTTGGTCTATGAATAATATTAAAAAAAAAACAACAAAAAACCAAAAACAACAACCAAAGGAAAAAAAAAAAAGTACAGGTGTTTAAACACGAAATTAATAATGAAAAATTCCAGCAGTCCCTACGTCTTAGCTAAATCATTATATTTCCCCAGCGTCTTTGGCAAATCTTGAATCCCTTTTCCCTCTGGAGTGTGGGCATAATAACAGCTATTTGTCTAATTCATTGTGAATTTGAGGCTTTCATAATAAATATTTTCTTTATGTCTCAACTGTTGCAACTCCAGTTTTTTTCACACTCAGAACTGCTGAAGCATACTGTCAACACAGCACCTTGAAAACAAATAGCTATGCTTGTCTTGTTTTTCTTCAGCTGTTTAATTTCTCCTTCAAATTCCATGAGTTGCACAGCAGCAAATTATAACCTTGCCTAGATAGTCCTGTATCTTCCTCTTCTTCCCAAATTTGTAGTATTACAATTATTAATTTGGATGACTGTTATTTATAATCACTGGTGTCAGTGTTCAATGCACAGATTACAGAGTTAAAGGAAAATAGTGGTTAAAATGTAGTAGTGCTCTGCAGGATATTCATAAATCCTTTTTAGTCTGTGTTTGATGACAGATATTTGAAGGAAATGTCCTAAGACCCTGCAAATGGTTTTAAATGAGATAATACAGTTTTATATTTTAATCAGCAGTAGCAAATTATTGCTAGCATTAGATGTTTGTCACAACTGACACGTTTGACCAAAATGTTATTCCAGTCATTCTAGCACTGCACTTTCTCAGATTTACAATAAATTATTTGACTAACAAGGTGGGATGCAGTCTTCTAAATACAGGTTTCAAGCTGCCTCCAAGTAGGGCTTTGGACTCTGTAGACCTTTTTTCATATCTGTTGATCCCAGCTGTGTCTCAGGTACCACAGAACATCTGAGAAATGTGGTCCTGAACACCAGTGTTCAGGCAACTGAACACCACTCATTATGTTTTACCTGTCAATTGATCTGTCCTCAAGGAATGAAGGTAGAAAAAGAGGAAGAGGATACAAATCAATAATCATTTTCATAACTGGTTTTGAAATTGCTTAACTAACTTCTGAAAATTAAGTCCTCAGTCTTTCATACTTTTCCTGTGCATCAGGACTACATGAAACTCTTAGAGAGTCACTTAAACAGTTGGGAGGAAGTTCTGGATTCCTCTTGTCCAACTTGCTCAAAGTAAGACTGTTCCTGACACTAGATGATGGCTGCATGACTTTACTGAGCTGACCCTCCAAAGCCTCCAAGGATGGAGATTTGGCAGACTCTCCAGGCAGCCTGTGCCAGGACTGCACTGCTGTAATAGTGAAACAGATTTTCCTCATGTCCAAGCAGAAGCCATGGAACCATGACTGTTGCTCCTTGTTGCACCGTCTGTTGTTACCAACGAGAGTTTCTCTCTGCTGCTTCTGTAAGTCTCCTTCAAGCAGCTGCTGACAACTGTTAGATTTTCCCTCAGTCTCCTCTTCACCAGACTAAAAAAGCACAGCTTCCTCAGCTTTTTGCTGTGGGCCATGAGCTCCAGGTCCCTCACCATCTAGATAGTCCTCCACTGGACTCTCTAGTTTCTCAATATTTTTCATGAATTAAGGGAGACTAAAACTGGACACAGGATTCCTGGTATTGCCTCATGAGTGGTAAGTGTATGGGTACACCACCTACTCCTCTGCTCTTGACAGCCACCCTAAGGCATCCTTCTTTGCAGCTTGCACTGTTTACACTGAGGGCACATAGTTGGCTGATGTTCAGTCTGGTGCTGACAGTAACTCCCTGTCCATTTAGACATGGCTGCTACTCAGACAGTCATTTCCCAGTTTGTACTGGTGGAAGGGGTTAGTCCACCTGGGCTAAGAGATTTGCACTTCCTCTTACTGAACTTCGATTTCTGCTGGTGCAGTCCTCAAACCTGTCAGAGTCCTTCTGGACTGCCCTTACACAGTCCCTTCCTTTTTTCCATCTCCAATTTAGTGTCATTCACAGATTTACTCAGGTTTTACTTTTCTCTGCATACAGGTCAATGATGAAGACACTAAATTACTGCCTTAGTACTGACCTCTGGATAAGGAAGCATGTTTACAATCTTGCAGAGAATTCACCACTGTATCTGGTTTACATTATTTCCCTTTCATTAGTTTGTTGTTTGTTCACATGTATCAGATTATATTGGCACTGCATATTCTTGACCTCAATGGACCTCTTAAAAACAAAATAAAGACAGTTTAGTTATAAGCACTGGGAACATATGCTTTCTACAGAAAACAAAGACAGCTGGGTGAACTCAGCAACTGTGAAAGACTAGAGGAAAACAATAATTTAAATATGAGCTTAGGTACTAATTTTTTTTATTAAATATTATTTATGAAATGTATGGGTTGTAGTGAACTCAGCAACTTTGAAAGAATAGAGAAAACAATAATTTAAATTTGGACTTAGGTACTAAATTTTTTTGATTAAATATTATTTATGAAATGTATGGGTTGTGCACTCTCCAGATAAAGCACTAGTTTCTAAAGACAGATACTTGACATAGGTGTCTAGGGCAGAAGCTGTATTTTATTACTATGTTCAGTAAAGTAAGATAAAAACAGAGAAACATACTTCCAGCCACACACATCTTTCCCCAGTGAGTACTTCATCCCAGCTCTGAGGCACCTTTGACTCTTACAGTGGGATTAATCTCACCTGTTGTTAGAGGTCTACAGTGCAGACATCAAGGATCCTGTTAAAACTGATGCAGGGAAATCAACCTTTTTTGGAGCATAATTCTGACTAAACGTAGAATCCACTTCAGGTTATATATGGGATGTCCTTATCACTGATTTACAGGGAAATCAACCTTTTTGGAGCATAATTCTGACCAAACGTAGAAATCCACTTCAGGTTCCCTGATTCTGTCCCTTGGTTATATATGGGATGTCCTTATCACTGATTTAATTGTGGATGCTTACATTATGGATATTTACATCTGGTCAACTGACTCTCACCTTTGTGACTGTAGAGGGATTCTGTGGTTTACAAAGTACCCAAACTTCTATGCCTAAATGTAATTTGAATAGGTATGTTCCTTCTTTGTGCTCCGCAATGGAATGCAGAAATACAAGCTGTCTTTTACT
>NW_010333629.1:0-4029 GCF_000700745.2 Antrostomus carolinensis
CCCTTCCAACCCAGAGCAGTCTGGGATTCTAAGGTGGCCAGTAACTGCACTTCCAAGGAGGAAAAAAAAACTCTTCAAACCGGGGACAAGAACAGGTTGTGTGAGTCACTGGTGCAGATAAAATCAGTCATCGCCCTTCCCCGTCTCACACGAGGAAGAAGGAAGAGGAAATGTCCCTCTTGGCTATGAGGGCAATGGCATTCCCCTTTGTACATCACCGTCTATTTATTCACTGACCCACATGCCATCGAGGACCACACGCGGTCTCCGATCAGCTCCACCAACCCAGGACTCACCCCCAATTGCTGCCGATGTCCCTCACTTCTCAGCTCCTCTCCTGCTCACATTGACTCCACCCAACTCTATGATGCTCAGAGGGGACAACAGGCTACAACCCACCAGCTATGGCATCACCCAGTACCTGGCCTCATCACAGAGGTCCTACTGAAAGCATCTGGCGAGGTGGTGGTGGCCATGCTGCTAGCCCAGGTGCTCACAGGTCGCTTCCGCAGCGGTGGATGGGGCACATGGCCGGTTGCTTTGGGAGCCCAGTTGCCCAGAGAGCTGGGGGGATGGTGCTGCTGCACTGATGGGAGGTGAGGAGGAGATGCAGGAAGGGAAGGTTTGGGCTCTGCAACTAACTGGAGCTGCCCAGTCCACGCTGTGCGCCGTTTCACGGGGGGACGGGACATCTGTGGTGGTAAAAGAACCCAGTATCAGCAAAATTTTAGGAAGCTTTTCCACACCTGATGCGCGTGCATTCTGATGAACAAAACCCAGGCACAGATGGGAGCGGAAGCAGAAGTTCAGTCCTTTCCCACATCCATTGCTCAAGTAACTGATTTCAATCAGGAAGCCAAAACGCTTGGCCTCCAGGCTGGGAGCGCACGTTGCCGGCTCACATCCAGCTTTTCATCCCCCAGGACCCCCAAGTCCTTCTCAGCACGGCAGCTCTCCATCCCTTCATCCCCAGCCTGTGGGGATACAGGAGTTTGTCCCCACCCAGGTGCAGGACCCTATCCAGGCATCTTTCTGCAACACAACCACAGCCCCCAGCGCCCACTCCCCACCACCCAGCACCTCGCCTTCTCCCATCGCACACCCAAGCCCCGTCCCTTTTGCTGAGGGTGCTGCCCTGGGTGTTTGCTCATGGCTGGATTCCACCACAGCATTCACTGTCCCTTCCTGGGCACTTGCCCTGTGCTCTGAAGCTCTGCAGGGACGTGGCTCCTAGCTGGGCGTTGCTCCTCTTCACACCACGTCCCTCTAATCCTACTGAAAATGAGAGCCCTCCCTAAATCAGACACCACAAACACCTCACGGGGTGCCACGCTGCAGTCATTTACTCTCTGCCATCAGCAGAGTCAGGCATCAAAACTGTTCCACCCAAGGAAGATCACAGAGCCCCGAGCAATGAACAGGCACCCAGAGGGCTTCCTCCACGTCACCGTGTCACCCTGCTCTTCTGCCTACAGCCCACACCTATACTTCTGGAAATTAAAACGCTCGCTGCTTGTCCTGGTTTCGGCTGGGACAGAGCTACTTCTCCCAGTGGCTATAATAGCCCTGTGCTTTGGATTCAGGATGGGACTGGGTATGAGAAGAATGCAGGTAATACACTGATGTTTCTAGTTGCTGCTGGAAAATCAAGGACCTTCCACCTCCCCGTGGTTCGCTAGTCTGTGGGTACAGAAGCAGCTGGGAGGAGAGTGATAGAATCCAATTGGTATTTGAATACACTGAGGGGATATTCCATGTTGTTTCACATCACATTCAGAATGTGAGAGTTGCCCAGAACTGCCCGTTCTCTCGCTCTTCAAAAATTGCAGTTTTGGATTCTTCTCTCCCCCGGGATCACTGTCTGGGAGTGGGATGGCATTGGTCGGTGGGTGGTGAGCAACTGCACTGTGCACCACTCCTTTGTACTTTCTCTCAATACCATTATTATCATTACTATTACTACTGTCATTATTACATTAACAATTATTTTATTCCAATTATTACACTGTTTGTATCTCAACCTACGCGTCTCCTTACCCCTTCCATTCTCTCCCCTATTCCCTGGAGCAGGAGGGAGAGCGAGCGAGCGGCTGCGGGGTGTTTGGTTGCTGGCTGGGTTACACTACAACACTGCTCCAGCAGAAACAACCTTTACTAAACCAGCACTGGCCCCCCAGCTGCTCCACCTTCACCGTGCAGCTGGGGTTTTTTCTATTTTCTCTGCGCTGTGGCTTTCTGGACAACTTTGGATTGAGCAGGTCAGCTTGCTACACCAGGAAGCTTGTTGAGACCTCCAGACTCAGTATCTAGGTGCGTGACCTGGCTGACTCCAACAAAGTTTTATTTGCAGATGGGTATTGCCAGGAGACCGGGCTCTGCAGCTCTCACTGCCAGGCACACAACACGCCCCTTTCCAGGACTCTGTCTCAGAATCTGTTTTCCAGGATTCCTCCTGAGCCAAAATAACCCAAATAACACCGGATCACATCAATCCTTCCCCAACTAACAACTCAAAAGCTCAATGACCTCAATATACACCCCCAAACAGTTTTGGTTTGTTTTTTTCCCCAGACACAGGAGACTTCCACTATGTTCAATCCAATTAATTCCCTGATTACAATTGCTCTGGATTTCTCACACATGAAAGGCCCATCAACAATGCCTTGGCCATGCCGGACACCGCGGTGCCGAGCGCAGCGCCGGTCAGGGCTGGCAGCACCTTGGAGTTTGCTGAAGGTTTGATCCAAACTCCAACTTCTCTGTCAGAAAGCAGCTTTTGAGGAAACATTCGCTACAAATAGAGGAAACAGACATTTCCCAGACCTCCTTTTGCTCATGTCCACCTTGCTGTTGGGAAACCTGTCCCGTGCTTTGCCTTTTCCCTCCTGAACTGCCCGAGTCTCTTCAGCAGAGGGAGCTCCAGCTTTTCATTCCCCCCCAACCCCTCACCTTTCCCCAGGATCGACAAGATGAGCCTGGGAGCCTGCTCCCTGGGAACCAGCATCCCTCCCTGGGGAGCACTGCCCATCATCTCCTGGGCACCAGCAACTCATCCTTCTCCAGGGAGCAGCACCTCACCCTTCCCTGGGTGCCCCATCCACTCTTCCCTGAGCAGCAGCACCCCATCCCTCCCTGGGGAGCACTGCCCACCCTTCCCTAGGCACCCCCATCCAACCTTCCCTGGGCAGCAGCACTTCATCCTTCCCCAGGGAGCAGCTCTCCCCACTTCCCTGGGCACCACCATCCACCTTTTCCTGGGTAGCAGCACCTCATCCTTCCCTGAGCAGCAGCACCCACCCTTACCTGGGCAGCCCCATCTACCACCAGCTGGAAGGATGTTCCTTGTGTTCCAAAGCGCAGGATGTCCCCCGGACTCACTCTAACAGCCGCGTTTTGGATCTGACACCCATTGACGAAGGTGCCGTAGGGAGAGTTGAAGTCCTGAAGGATGAAGCTCTTGTCCGAGGTGGCCAATCTGAGAGCTGCGTGATGATCTGCTACACCTGTGGACTGGCCCAGGCAATCACCAGGCAAGCAGGGAAACCTGCCAGGGAGCACCTCAGGTTTTCTTACTGATTTGCTGAGCCCCTCCTCTCCTCATCTAAATCCAGGTGTAAGCAAACCACTCACCCCAATGCTTTGCACACAGATCCCCAGCACATCCTGCTCCCAACATCCCAACCACTATCCCCTTTCCTACAGTTGGCTTCCTGGTCCCTACCTGCAGGACGATGTCGGACCCTCCGTGCCTGCCGATCGTCGTGGTGTGCGCTTTCAGCTGAAAACACCCCTCCGAACTCCTCAGAAAGGCTCGCATCCTCTGGTCCCTTCACCTGCAAAGTTTGCATTAAAAAAAACCAAAAACAAAACAAAAAACCCCCAATTTCTCATTTAATAATCCCCCACCCAACACATGCAACAGGGTCAAGAAATTTTTGACCCACGCATGCACCAGAAATGGTTCAAAATCAACCCAAACACGGCTCTGCCCCGGCCGGCAGCGCAGGCGCCGCCTCACAGAAGACTTGG
>NW_010333629.1:4051-17923 GCF_000700745.2 Antrostomus carolinensis
TCCCAGTAGCCTTGGAACCCCCGGGCACGCAGGAGCCCGCTGCTGCTGCTGCTGCTGCTCTCCTGGGTGCGTTGGTCTCTTTGTTTTGGTTTCTTTTTTTCCTTCTCCTTTTTCCAAGCAACTGCTCTGGCAGCACAACACAGCTCCGTGCCGGCTGCAGCTCTCCTTGCCAGCCGTCAACACACACAGGAACGTTCCCCCACCTATTAAAAAAACTCACAGGGGACCATGCAAGTTACTTGTTAACATTTTTTCCCCTAAATTACTTTTTTTTAATTAATACTGTGCAGACACAAACAGGTCTGACGACCTCAAGCAAGTAGATAAATGTTGCAACCCGGTGATGGGGATGCCATCACCCATCGCCACGTTTCTCTGTCACTGTGCCTTTGTCCCAGGCCACTACACACCCTTTTCCAGCAGATAAAAAGAAAAACAACACACTTGTCACCAACACAAAGGCCAGCAGCCTCTGCTTTGGTGACATTTGAGCCTCTTTCCCCCCATCCAGGCACTGGACCCCGACCTCCCGCCCCACTGCCACCCATACCTGGCAAAAGGGCACCCCAAATGACAGCCCCTAATTAGCACAGGCTCCCACCACAGGACCCTGCTAAATCCCAAGGATTTGGACCAGCACATCTCTTCATTGTCTTTGTTTGGGTCCCTTGCACTCCTCTAATACCTCATATCAACCATGCAGCCAAGTCCACCGCTGCTGAACGGTCTGCAACTACGTCAGCATCACACCAACAAAGCCACGTCCTTACCAGCAGCCCAGAGGTACATTGGCCACACCGACACCCGCTACAAGTAAATCCCAAGGATTTGGACCAGCACATCTCTTCATTGTCTTTGTTTGGGTCCCTTGCACTCCTCTAATACCTCATATCAACCATGCAGCCAAGTCCACCGCTGCTGAACGGTCTGCAACTACGTCAGCATCACACCAACAAAGCCACGTCCTTACCAGCAGCCCAGAGGTACATTGGCCACACCGACACCCGCTACAAGTTCACCGGAGATTCACAGGAGGTTCTGTTCTCTACCCAGATCACCACAATTCAGACCCTACGAGGGAGCTGATGGTTGAAAACACTGATGACTTGGTCATCGATGGCTTTGTTGGGAGGTGACATGTGGCCAGGATGCCCATGGAGCAGCATCTGCTCTAAAACAGCCGACGGATTTCAGATCGCTCCGCCTTGCCAGCCTTGGGGAGGGCCAACGGCGCACGAGTGCACGCACACACCACCACCAGGTACAAAATATTTATTGAGAACAGGTCTGCTCAGGGGTGTTTCACCCTGCACACCTCCCAACCCTCCTGGAGTTACCCACTGCCTTCAAACACACTGTCCCTTCGCATCGGAGCACAAACACAACAGAGAAAGCAACCGAGGCAAGAAATCCATCCTCTCCCCAAGGAGCTCAGGGCTGGTTTCAGCCCACTTCCCACCAGCAAGCATAGACCTTGGCAGGAGTTGGGGCTGGCCCTGAGCCACCAGCCCAGCCCCAAAGCCAGGAGCCAGGGAAAGCTGCAGCGCTGCTCTGGCAACGCCGTTTCCCTGACTCAAAAAAAAAAAAGGCACCAAAAAAAAAAGCAGCGTTGTCCTTTTCCACTTGGAAACCCCTTGGTTTGTATCAGTTTGGTGGCTCAAACAGCCTTGCTGGTGCAAGAGGGAGAGGGGGTGAGAAAATATGTTGGGTGGTCCTTATGTAAAACACCACAAATCACACTTGTGGGATGTCCAGCCTTCATTTTCTTCAGAGCAGCAGAGTTATGGGCATTCAGGTTTCTTTCCCCACTGTCTTTTGTAAAACCCCGTCCCAGAGAACGCTCGTCCCGTCCCCGTGCTGCAGCGCTACGCACCCATCGTGTCCTCCACATCACAGCTTCCAGGGAGCCCTGTCTGCTTTTGCATACACAGACCGAGCCCCTCTCACTGTGGTTGTTTTTAAACAATAAAATAAATCCAAACCCAACCCAGCAGCATCACAGATTCCTCATTTTTAAGTCATTTGCTGGCTCTCCGGGGGTTTCTCCTGGATCTCCTCATACTTGGGCGGAGGGGTCAGCGGCTCTATCGTGATCGGGGCAGTGCTGTTCCCCTCCGCGAGGTTTAACCTGATGTCCTTCAGGTGCAACTTCTCTGACTTGATCCTCCGGACCTTCAGCGGCTTCAGGCGCTTGCTCAGGCGCGAGTTGTGCCGGCCGGGCTGCCGCTCCGTGCCAGGCTCCGGGCCGGGGGCTCCCGAGGGCTGGGCGCTTTCATCCAGCCCCGTCAGCGACTCGTAGGAGGGCAGGGAGACGCTGATCCTGTTGCTCCTGTCCAAGTCTCTGGGCTCAGAGTAGCCCGTGTTCATCACCTCCTCGTAGCTGGGGACGTAGTACTGGGAAGACACATCTTCGTCCTCTTCTTGACTAGAGGGGATAAAATTAAGGCTGTCAGGAGCGCATCATCTCAGCTTCACAGGAGGGAGGGCATAGAGAGAAGAGAGTAAAACCACACTCCCAGAAAACCCCTTTATTTATTTGCTCTTCTACGTTATATCCCAGTTCCTTGTTGTTTGACAGAACAGATCACAACCTCACCTGTGTTCAGACACATTTTTATCTCCTTGTGACACACGTCTGTCTTTGATCATCATTCTTTACCCACAAAATCTCTTTTTCCATCACTCAACAGTGATTTCTTCCCCCAGCACAACACTGCCTTCTCTCCTTCCCTCTCAAAAAATCAGCTAAAATACGAGGAAAGGAACATTATCACCCCTCCACCTTTGCCAGCCAGATGTTTTTCAGGCTGGGTATCTACCTTGATATGTCCTGCAAAGAGATTCAGCTCTGCAATGCTTCACCATCTACGTGACACATTTCCATCCACACCACTGGTACCTGCTCACAGCCTGCACACATATATGTGGCATTTCTTTGGCATTATGAAATTACCTTTACCATCTTATAGGGAAAACCAGCCCACACCAGGGACCACGCCGATTCCCTGTGCTGCCGAGATGTCCGGGGTCTTCTCCTGCGCCCGGTGTTTGTTCAGACCGTGCCTGCTGTGCCAGCAGCCTTTGCTCTGCTCCTTAAGAGTTCCCCGAGCAAACAGGAGAGCCCTGCAGACCTTCAATGGGTCTAAACTCCATGTCCAGCCACTGCCTGGGCTGAAACCACCTCCGGCTGCACCCACCAAGACACCACCTCCTACACCTGCTCCTCTCCCTTGGTTTGCAGCAGCGATCCTGCTCTTCTGTGTTAACCATTAACCACGGCTCCCAGAAGGTGTGCTGACCAAGCAAGGAGTGGCGAGGCTCCGCAACGCTTGCTTGGCCACGGCTCCAGCTAGACCCCAGCTTACACACAAACAAGGAAATGTTTCACCTACAGCACCAGAAAACCAGCTGGATTCGCTCCTTCCTGATCTCTGCAACATATCTGAACCCTACACCGTGAGACGTGCTCGCCTTCTTTCAGCACACGCTGCCATCAGCCTGTCTCCTTCCTCCTGACCTCTCTGAGGAAGCATAACAACTCTTGGCATCAATCCTGTGCCAGATCTCACTCCCTTTCTCAGCATAGGAAAGACATGGACCTCTTGGAGCCAGTCCAGAGGAGGGACACAAACATGATCAGAGGGATGGGACAGCTCTGCTGTGAGGACAGGCTGAGAGAGTTGGGGCTGTTCAGCCTGGAGAAGAGAAGGCTCCAGGGAGACCTTCTAGTGGCCTTTCAATACTTGAAGGTGCTAATAAGCAAGATGGGGACAGAGTTTTTAGCTTGGCCTGCAGGGATAGGACAAGGGGTGATGGTTTGAAACTAAAAGGGGGGAGGTTTAGACTAGATGGGAGGAAGAAATTACTTAGATTGAGGGTGGTGAGACACTGGCCCAGGTTGCCCAGAGAGGTGGTAGAAGCCCCATCCTTGGAAACATTCCAGGTCAGGTTGGACAAGGCTCTGAGCAACCTGCTCTGGTTGAAGATGTCCCTGCTCATGGCAGGGGGACGGACTAGGTGACCTGGAAAGGTCCCTTCCCACCCAAACCGATCTGTGATTCCAGGATTCCCTTTCTCCTCCCCAAAAAGGCTCACCTGTCCTCCTGCTGCGAGGGCTCTGCAGACGCAGTCTGGTGCTGCACGCGAGCGATGTCTTCGCTTTGCCTCTTCTTGTCCCGGATATTCAAGCAGATGGAGAGCAGCAGCAGCAGCAGACCCGCTCCCACCAACACGTACGCCACCGAGAAGGTCTTGCTCTTCAAAATACCTCCGGTGCCACGGTCGGGTTTGCTGCTGTTCCCGGCGTGGGTGGTGGGTTTCTCAGCGGGGCCGAAGCCGGGGACGAGGTTCCAGACGGCCATGATGATGCCGAGGACGAGCATCCCCAGCCCTATCGCCGTCAGGGCGTAGTGTGAGCCGTTGGCCCGGGACTGGGCCATCGCTCCTGCTGCTGGCCGGCCGGCTGGGCTGTCCCCACCTCACAGCAGGGCTCAGGTGGCGGGGGCTGCAGTCCTGTTAGCATGCGTGCGGTCCCCTCCCTGGGCAGGTGGCGAGCTCTGGGAAGAGATGGAAGGCGATGGATGGTCAGTGCACGGCAGGATGCAAAGGCTATTTAGCTCCTGTTTCTGTGGCCACAATAACATCGATTCATCCAACTAATGTTGGAAATTGAATTCCACCACACCCGTGGAGAGCACGTCAGGACATAAGATGGCAGTCGGCAGCAGGATCTTTGCTGGCCCTTCTCATCTCGGCTACTTTCTCAGCTGTAAGATCCACCAACCTTACAAAAGAACTGAATTACAGAATCCCAGAGTCACCTGGATTGGAAAAGATCTTTAAGATCATCAAGTCCCATCATGAACCCAACACTGACAAGTCCCCCACTAACCCATGTCCCTCAGCACTGTGTCTACACGACTCTTCAATCCCTCCAGGGATGGGGACTCCACCACTGCCCTGGGCAACCCCTTCCAATGCCCCAGAACCCTTTCAGCAAAGAAATTCTTCCTCACATCCCATCTCAACTGCCCTGGCCACAACTGGAGCCCATTTCCTCTTGTCCTGTCCCTTGTTCCTTGGTTGAACAGACCCACCCCCACCTCTCTCCACCCTCCTTTCAGGGACTTGGACAGAGCCAGAAGGTCTCCCCTCAGCCTCCTTTTCTCCAGGCTCAACAACCCCAGTTCTCTCTTACTGACGTTTGCTAAGGATTTAGATTGACCATCCTTCAGAGAGCGACACCCGACCTCTCCACAGCACCACAAAAATGCCACAGAAATAAATTCCACTGCTTAGAGAAATGCTCCATGCTTTACGGAGCTGCACTGCCTCCAGCAAACAGCTGCTGTCAAAGCAAACTAACCACAAACCGCCCAGAAATGACTCTCTGGCTGTACAGCTTCTCTTTTTTCCCCAGTCTGAGGTGGTGCTGGCTGCCCGCCCTGCGATGCCTCTCTGCCCGGAGAATAGAAAGCAAAACTGCCGCTCTCCCAGCCGAGCTGCCCCCACGGCTTCCTCTGACCTCTGCCTGCAAGGGCTGCTCCACACCCCATCCTCGGCACAGCCCCTGCCTTCATTCTGGCCAGTGTTTGCCCACCTCGGACTAAGACATGTTGACAGTGAGTGGCCCAGCTGCATCCCACCAACCACGGCAGGATCAGGACCATCCCAGCATCACTGACCCCACCAGCCAGGCCACGGGTGGGAACTCCTCCACTGCCTCGGCTGAACGTCTGCGATCGGTTCCCGAGTCACCAGGACCAGATGTGCTCCCTTGTTAAAAATCACCACGTGGAAGCGCATCTCCCGGCCATTTCTCTCCCCAACCTCATCTTGTTAAGGTGGCAGCTGTGAGTAAAACCCCCTCCTGCAACCCACAGGCGAGGAGCTCAGATCCCTGCAGCAAAACTCCCATTTCCCCCTGAGTGAGCCTTGTAGCAACCTCCCAGTTTCACCCGTGTGCCAAAACCAGCACAAACGTGACAGGGTTTTCTCCTTCCTCCCCAGCTCCAGCTTCTCAACGTTTGTTTACGCTAGAAATCATCCTTGGCTGTGCTGCTGCTGCGTGCTGTCTCCGTACACACCCTCACCCTTCAGCCTGGCCATTCAGATGATGGTCCCAAGCTTCATGTTTGCTTGTTTAGCTTCAGCACAAGCCTAGTTTGCAGGGTCAAGGGGCAGAATAAAGCAGCATTCCCAGCAAACAGACCACTCCAGCTGCTTGCAGGAAAAAACACACAGGCAAGTGCGGAGAGCAGAGGAGAACATTGCACAGTGACCTCCCCATCGCAGCCTGCTCACCCTCAGAGCCCCAGCACCGCTCTGGAGACCCACCGAGGGACATCCCAGCCCCTTCAGACGCAGCCCTTGTCCTGCATGGGGCTTGTTGGTGTCTCCATGGACCTGGGGCTGGGCAAAGTCTTGGCTCCCACGGTCTGTCCAGGGTTATTGGGGGAACGTGAGCTGCCGAGCCCTGCCCGACGGGAGCTGCCGGCACGCAGGCAGGGACAAGCCCGCTGTGCCCAGCCCCACGGCCAGAGCTGGGGAAGGCATCACCTGCCCTCGGCTTTCGTTTGATCCTAAAAAGCAGGTGCTGAGGATGAGGCAAATGTGACATCTGAAAGGTCCTTGCCAACATCCCGCCTATGGAGAGCAATCGTCAGCAGCAGCACGTCATAGAATCACAGACTGGTTTGGGTGGGAAGGGACCTTAAAGCTCATCCAGTCCCAACCCCCCTGCCAGCAGCAGGGACACCTTCCACTAGACCAGGTTGCTCAAAGCCTCATCCAGCCTGGCCGAGAACACTTCCAGGGAGGAGCAGCCACAGCTTCTCTGGCCAACCTGGGACACTGTCTGACCACCCTCACAGTGAAGAATTTCTTCCTCACATCTCATCTCCATCTCCCCTCGTCCAGTTTCAAGCCATCACCCCTTGTTCTGTCTCCAATTAATCAACACCTCTGCTTCTCCTTTTGGCTCTTCCAAAATTCACTCAATGGGTGGCTGCTGGGTTTTTTCCTTACCCAGTGATAAACACCAACTCCCATCCCTGTGCTGTTCAGCACGGCACTTCACAAAGGGACATCAGCCAGCCAGGACTTCACCTGCAAACTGCTGCGGTGGGGACAGAAAACACGCAGGCTGGTCACGTTCACCCGTGGGGTCTGAGCCACCATGCCTGTTCCGATCGCTCTGCCTTCCCTTAGACACCTCAGCTCTGGAAGAGGACATGATTTCAGCTTCCACATCATCTCTGTGCCTGAAAGTTCGACACAGATCCCTCGCTGTGCTGCCCTGCAGCCCAGGCAAATCCGATTACAGCAGGAGATGTGACTTTATCTGTCTCTCCATTGAATTAGCTCTTCTTCTGGCTTTCCAGAGCGCGCTCCCATCGCTGCTTCAGCAATAACGCTGGTGCCCTGACGTCAGCCCCAGAGAAGGGACCTGCTGCTCACTCTGTCTCGGATCCAGCATCCCCGGCGCTGTCTGGAGCAGCGAGGGCAGCCCCACCAAGACGGACACTGGTCAGTGTGGTGAAAGCGTGCCACAACTTGAGGGGTCAGGGAAGCCCCAAACCAACCACCAACTCACCCTAAAGAACACGCTGTGGCTGGGATCATATCTCCAAGGTGGCATCTACTGCAGCCAGACGAGGTGGAGCACACAAAGACGCTGCTGTCCTCCTTGATCCAGCAACAGAGAAATTCCCTGCTCTGTGGTTGCACCAGTTTCATAATCCTCGAGGGATTTCTCCTCCATGATTTCCCATTTGTTCACCATAACTACGCTCTCCTACTGTACAAAATCCTGAGCACTCGACCCTCACTCACCGTCTCGGCATCATCTCACGTGAGCACTGCTCTCTTCTCACCTCACCACCTCCCATGGCCAACCTCACCCCTCCATCAGATGTCAAGCACTCCAGCCTCACATCCCCTCCTTGGCATGGGGTCTCCCTGCAGCCAGACCCACCTTTGTCCCCATCCCACGCACGCCTGCGGCCCTGCGCTGCGCTGGCAATGATTTACACCAGGATCTCCGAATCATTAAACATCACTGGTGTGGCTGCAAAGCCAGGGGCACCTGCACCTCCTCTGCACTCAGACGGGCTTCCCGCACCTCTCACCAGCTCCCTGCGGGCTGACACAGCCCAGGGACGCTTTGTGATATCTCTGGGGACATTTCCAACTGTTAATTGGCCATGGGAAGGCTTGGGATAAGCCTCTTCTCAAGCACCACATGCCAACACACCTGGATGCACCCCAAAGGCTTCTGGCACGGGCAGCAGAGAGCACCTTCCCCTCCGCAACAACGTCCCACCATGGGGACACAAATCCCCCGACAGCATCAGCCCCGGCTCACGCTCCACGTCTCGGTGTCCCCGGTGAAACGCCAGCCCCGTCAGGGTGACTCATGAGGAAGCACGACACCCATCACTGCCCACGGCAGCTCCCGTGCTCCTCCGTCCTCCGTAACCTTTGGATTTTTCCCCTCCCATGACATCACCTTCCCGCTCGCGCTCCGGCAGCAACGCCTTGGTCATGGGATCACAAGGGATGAGTCTGCAGTTTGGGAAAGGGGTCAAACCCCGATGTGGTCACAGGGTATGGGATGAGGTTGCTCAAACAGAGCTCCAGGGCTTCCTCACGCCCGAGGAAGAGTCGGAACATGACACACGGCTCGCAGCATGCCACCACGCAGCGACACCTCCCCTTGGAGCCTGTCCCTAAAAACCAGCATGCAACTCCAGCAACAGTCATGAAACACCAGACTAATTCTCTAGAAACATTTTTTTGTGGAATAAATCTATTCTCCAAATATCCAAAGTGTCTAGCTTGCATCAGATGAGCAAAGCCACAGCTCACCCCCCCTTCCCAAGCTGCTCCCAGGGCTGGAAGAGGCTCAGCACCCACCTCGACCCAAATTACAGCCACGAGTTTCTCCGGCTCCTTTCTCCTCAGCCCTGGAGATCAGCTGCTCCTGAGCCGGCATTCCCAGAGAGCTTCCCACCCTCTGGAGTGGTGGGAAGTCCCGGGGGTTTGGCCCCACCCCTGGGTAGGGTGAGGTGATCAGAGATGGGGCTTCACATTAAACCAGGCTGGGCTTCACCTCCCTGCCCAGCCTCAGGGGACAGACAGCCTCACATCAGCTCCTCCAAGGAGATACCTTCATCTTCACCCTCACACCCAACCAGCCTTCTCATTAACCACCTTCCCTGCTAATTGGTGACCGGTGGCGGTTTCACTTGGCCAGCAGCCAAACACAGCCGCTCACTCTCCTGCCACCCAGGGAATAGGGGAGAGAATGGGAAGGGTAAGATACTTGTAGGTTGAGATAAGAACAATTTAATAACTGAAATGAAATAAAACTTAAAATACTAATGATTATTATACCAGTAAAAAAAAATTAATAATGGTAATAATACTATTAATAAGATATACAAATGAGTGATGCACAGTGCAATCGCTCACCACCTGCCAACCAAGCCCAGCCCATTCTTGAATAATGATCCCAGAGGAGCAACAGTTCTGAAATCATAATCCCAGAAGAGCAAAAGCCCACAAGAGCCCCTCATTAATATATTGAATGTGTCACTATATGATATGGAATATCCTTACCTCACTAATTTTATTATTCCTCATGCTGCCCTAGACCCTGCACCTGCAGACCAGCAAAACACAAAGTCCTTCGACTTCCCGTGACGACTGAAAACATCGGTACATTATCAACACTCCTCTCACAACAAATCCCACGCTGAACCCAAAACACAGCACTATTCCAGCTGCTAAGGAGGAACCCAGCTCTGCCCCAGCTAAAAACCGGGATGTGACCCCAGCACATCACCCCAGCACATCCTCACGAGCTCGTTCCTGCCGCAGCAGTAACCTCAACGGAGCCCTTGTTACACCAGGACTCGATCCACCAGCCCCACAAAACTCCACACAGATTCAGAAAACCAACAGGTCAGGACTCGGGTGATATTTTATCTTCCCCCCGCCTTTTTGCTCCCCACAATATCTGTCCCAGCAGTGGGGATGTTTGTGGCCAAATGCAGCCCAGGGGATGTGGGCAGGGAAACACCCAGAGAGACCCAGCTGAGCTGGGACAAGCAGCTTTGCTCCCAGTTTGGCCAATTCCTGACAAATTTTGACATTTAGACAAATACTCAAGCCCATTTCAGAGCATCTCACCAGGGAATACAGAGACCCAGAGGGACAGCCCCGTGCAGACTATGGGGGCTTTTCCACATGTTACTGCTTATGCTTCCTGCCAAGAACACACAGGAATGCACCCACGTTCAACGCTCTTGCCATTCCCTACAGACATTTTAAGAGCTATTTCACCATTTTTTTTCATTTTAGTTCCATTTTTACCAACTCCTCCTCGACTGCACTCTTGCAGACACCACCAAGCGAGCAGCCGTGTTTTCTTAAAACTCCACAAAAGCTGCTCCCCCCACCCCAAAAAGGAGCCCAGGATCCCAGCACTGCGACTTCCTGTAAAAAACAAGGGTGTCAGGGGACAGCAAAGGCTGCTCGGCCAGTCCCGGGCTCAGGACACCACAATCTGGCCACCACGGCCACCACAGCCACGCTGATGGCTGCAGAATAACAGCGACAGGGATGGTAAAATCCCCTGTTTGCACAACACAGCGCCCGGCAATTCTCCAGCTGAAGGCATCAGCCACCACCACTGCGTCCTTCCTCCATCCCATCAACACCAGTCTGAGAACTGGCACGGATCCCACAGGCCATGGGAACTGTATCCCCCCCTAAGTGTAATCATCACCACATCACAGCCAGCCTTTAGCTTGACCTTTGCCATCGAGGGACGGGAACTGCCCTCCACACTCCTCCTCTCCCCATGATTTCATTAGGACCACCAGAGCAGCACTTGCTGCAAACCCATAAAGGACTCAAGAAGTCCTAATAAATGTGTTTTTAAGGACATTGCCATTTATTCCTGGGGATAATCCTGCCACAGCCACCAAGATCATGCTGGCATCAATGCCCAGCACCCTGCTGCACCCCAGCTGGCTGTGTGAGCAGCACCCGTGGCTCTTCCCGTGCCCGGCTCACACGTAGCTAGTGCCAGTGTAGCAGCTCTGGGACAGGCTCTGCTAATCCACAGGGCAGTTTTTGGGGTGTTTGCCTCTCCTCGGGCAGTTGAACTGCCAGCCTACCCTGGGAAAGCACGCCAGCCTGGGAAAATCCCAGTGCTTTGTCTCCTTCCTGCTTTCCCTCCAACTCCACTTTGTACCTTTGTGATTGATTTTTTTCTTTTCTTTTTTAAAATAATTTTCCTAATCTGCTGTTTCCTGCTGGAGACAAAGCTGTTCCTCCCAGCAACCTTCCCATGGTTTTTGGTTTGTGACCTTGCTGTGATCTCCCTGCCAGCCACCACATTCTCCTCTTGAAGCCTTTTAGTGTTTGCAGACATTATCCATTGGCCCCTCTGATCTCTTCCGAATCCAGCATTCCCGCTGCCTCCCAGCCCTCCTGGAACACTTTAACCAACTCCTGTCCCACCACAGGATCCCCCCAAGCCTTACCCCACCTCGCTGCAAGGCATTACCCCAGGATGCTGTGCTGCCATCAGCCTTGCCAGTATCACCTTCCTCATCCTCAGCCTCCCATTTCCACAACACACAAAGCAGCCGTGTTTAGCCTGTTTGGATCAGGATGGAGGTTTGCCATGGGATGACGCCGACACCGCCGCGCGCTACCTGCACGCTCACAAGAGATTTTCAGCTGCTTCAGCAGAGCCTCGACTCCAGTTTCTGCTTAAGAAATATACTAGGAACAAGAAATACATGGAGCACAGGACACAGACACGTACCTGGGCTGCTGGAGGGATCCTTCTTCCATCCAGAGCTCTGGTGGACAGCCCTGCCCAGCCCTGGCCTCCCGGGATCTCTGTGGGAATGTGGCTGCAAGAAGCACCTTACGGCACTGCCGAGACACCGAGAATCACCGATACTCAGCTGTCCTCAGGGCACCAAGGGCCAAGCATCCCTCCCTCCCACCCCAGGCACTTCCCTTCCTGAGGATTTTCCTGCCTGTGTAATTACTCACAGATAAAATCAAAGGTATCTCATGTACTTCCGAGTCATTTCGGCTGAGGGTTGGGTTCACCAGCCCCACGCCCACATTGTCCCCTGGGAAGGTTCCCTTTCTGGCCAACACGTCAAGACATCCAGGGCCTTGGATGGCTGTGGGATGCTCGGCTACATCATAGAGGGATGCGATGCTGCTGCATCCCACCAAGGTCTGCACCCAAGGAGCTTTAAGGAGCCTGGAAGCCCACCAGCAGCTGGAGCCCATCAGATGGGACCACACCTCCTGGTGCAGCTTCATCTCACCCAGGTTCCACCATACAATGTTGAGATCTCACATGGGATGTGCTCACACAACCCCTGATTTCTGCTCACAGGGGTGTGCTTCGCAACAATCCCAGCTATGCTGAGCTCCGAGATGCTCACTCCCACCACATCACCTCCAAAAAGCAAATACCAACACCTTTGCAGCCAACTGGTTTGAGACATGCTGCTGATGGCAGGAGCTGCTCCCCCAGACCCGGGGAGCTTCAGGAAAGTGTAGGAGACCCTCAAGAGGGGATCCTTTCACAAGCAACCTCCCCAGCAGCAAGGCACCTCAATCTATTTCTATTGCACCAGCACGGGGTGTACTGAGTCCTGAGACAGCTCAGTTTTAAGTCAGTAAGGGGAAGAAACACACCGGGATCGCATCCGATACACACACACACACACAAACACACCGGGCTGGCTGAGAGGGGAAAAAACCAACTAGGTAAAGCTGGCAGCCACAAAGTCATTAAAATCAGGAATAAAACACAGGCATTAATTATTGCAGCAGGCAGAGATAAGAGCTTCCCAAAATGATTGTGACTCTCACAGCCCGTATCCCAACACCACAATGTGGGGGGGTGTGCAGACCCGGCACAAACCCGGGGTGACGAACCACGCACGCTGCGGGTCGGCCACAAACCACCCGCTGCACTTGCCGACTGGCTTTCACGGTGGATTTCTTTCTAAAATCATATTTAGATTTAGAAATCATACGTTTGCAGATTTGCCGGAGCCCTGTAAAGCTCCAAGCTGCTCTTTTACTGGAGCGTGTCCAGAGAAGGGAAACAAAGCTGGTGAAGGGGTTGGAGAACAAGTCTTACGAGGAGCAGCTGAGGGAACTGGGGTTGTTTAGCCTGGAGAAAAGGAGGCTGAGGGGAGACCTTCTCACTCTCTACAACTACCTGGAAGGAGGGTGGAGAGAGGTGGGGGCAGGTCTTTTCTCCTAAGTAACTATTGATAGAACAAGAGGAAATAACCTCAAGTTGTGCCAAAGGAGGTTCAGATTGGATATCAGGAAAAATTTCTTCTTTGAAAGGGTCATCAGATACTGGAAGGGGCTGCCCAGGGAGGTGGTTGAGTCCCCATCCCTGGAGGGATTTAAAAGACAGGTAGATGAGGTGCTCAGAGATCTGGTTTAGTACAGGTACGGTTGGACTCGATCTCAAAGGTCTTTTCCAACCAAGTGATTCTGATTCTTTACCAGTAAGGACACGACAGAAAGAACTGAAACCTCACCGAGCAGCGTTCGGATGATAAAAACCGCCCGGCACAGAGCTGCCCTGCGCAGGTTTCCTTCTCTTGGCCTTTGTTTGCTCTCCAAACACTCGTGCACACACCGGCCCTTGCACCTTCCCGGGGACTGACGTCTTGGAGCAACGGGCTGGTGATTTGTGACCCTCCTGCCACGCTGCTGGCCGGGGGAACCGGCCCCAAAGGCACCGGTGGGTTTGGTGGTGGGTTTGGTGGTGGGTTTGGCGAGGGGTTCATCTCCCACTCGCCC
>NW_010333630.1:0-13104 GCF_000700745.2 Antrostomus carolinensis
CCTCTTCCTTCTGAGCTTCCGTCCCCTGGAAATAGCGCTGGAAGACAAAAAAATCTCTGAGGAGACTTTGGAGCTGATGGACCTGGGTCCTCTTTACATTTCCAGTGTGATTGCAAGGAGGGTCTTTGGCTTTCGGTCTCCAGCTCTCTCTCCTTCATCCATGGCAGGGGGAGAAAAATGTCACCTCGACAAAGTCACACACAGGGCTCTCCTGTGTTTTCATTCATTAATATGTGCGGTAATTTAAGATCCTTAGGGTATGGAAATGCAAAGTAGTTGTGTGTTTACGGAACAGAGTTGGTGACATGATTGTAGCATATCTGTGCTACAACTGCATGTGTCATCCAAAATGAGCGATAGTAGAGCTTCCACATCCCACCAAGCCACCACACCAACCGTGTCATGCGAGTACCTAAAGCCAGTTCTGGGCGTGACTTGGCAGAGAGGAGCAGCACAGGAAAGAGAGTGACTCCTCTTGCTGAGGGCAGGCTCCATGCGAGAGCTTCGTCAGGCAGAGGTGCCAGTGCCAGAGCTGCCTGTCAGCTGCCTGCCGCGTTTCCAGCCCAGGCATCGGCAGAGCTGAGCAGACAGCTTGGGTGAAGGAGCTCAGATGTGGACCTGGGGTCACCAACAACTTTCCCATTTGCTTCTGCCAGGGGTTACAGCTGAGGGGGGGGCAGCAAAACTCACTTATCCAGGGGTCCCGCACAGACCAGTGAGGCTGCTGACATCTTAAGGCCGCTAACATGTAGGTCTCTCTCACATACAAGGTTGGTCTGAAATCAGCGCTGAGGAACTGTTGCTTGACAGGGTGGCTGGGGCTGGTTCAGGCCTTCTGGCTGCTGTAATCTCCCAGCACTGTGAATATTTCTGACTCCATTTTAATTTCAATTTTTTTCATCTTCCTGACTCCATTTTAATTTCCATTTTTTTTCATCTTCCTGACTCCATTTTCTGCAAAATGTTTCCCTACCTTATTGTGGTGGTTTTAGCTTGGCTGGCAGCCAAACACCAGTCAGTCACTCATTCTCCCCACCCAGGGCACAGGGGAGAGAATTGGAGGGGTAAGTGTAAGGAGACTCGTAGGTTGAGATAAAAACAATTTAATAATTGAAATAAAATAAAACTTAAAATAATAATGACAAAAATAATGGCAATAATAATAATAAAATATACAAATGAGCAATGCACAGTGCAGTTGCTTACCACCTGCTGACCCAGCCTCACCTGTTCCTGGATAATGGTCTCAGAGGAGTGAGAATCCCAAAACCAAAACCACAGTCCCAGAAGAGCGAGAGCCTGAGCGAGTGAGAGAGCCTGCGAGAGCCTTATTAATAGACTGAACATGATTTTATCTGATATAGAATATCCCGTTGGCATATCCAAATGCCAATTGGGGTCTCTAATTTTAATATTCCTCCCCTTTCAGTCCTTTGCACCTGCAGACTAGCAAAACATGAAGTCTTTCAACTTCCAGTGACAATTGGAAATTAGTATGTTATCAATGTTTTTCTCACGGTAAATCCCAGGCTGAAACCAAAACACAGCCCTATTCTAGCTACTAAGAAAATTAACTTGGTCCCAGCTGAAAACCAGGACACTAATTACATGTACCCAGGAGCATGAGGACTGCCCGTGCTTTTGTCGAACCTTGCCATCAGCTCTGCACTCTCCCTTCTCTCAGCTGTACATTGGCTAGATTTGATGAACTTACATACTTTATTTCTCCTGCTATCTGAATCGGATAATCACCACAAGCACAAAGGGCTGCATGAATATCAGAAGTACTGAGCCTGCCATGTGTGATGCCGGACATCAACTCACAGCTGTTAAAATCCTTCCCTGCACCCAGCCTCGCCTTTTTCCTCAAACCCTCTGCTTTTGTACAGCCACCCTCTCTCCACAGCTTCTCAGGTAAAAATCTTTGAAAACCCTTAAATGAAAGCTGCTGTCACTCCAGTTATTAGACACAATGGGATACTCTGCACCCTCACAGCACCAGCAGATCTGATGGGGAGCTGATGAGCTGGCTTCTATTCAAGCTCATAAGATAATAGTTATCCCTGACACAGGAAAGCAGAGTACAGGACAGTTATTATTAAATTCAGATGAAAAGATGCTAGTCCCCATTAGCAAAAGGGATACAGCAAGTATTATCAAGTTCAGCATAAGAAGCCTAATAGTTATGAAACATAAATACTTTTTCAGTAACATGAGAAGAGGATCAAGTTATACTGAATACAGAAAGAAAAGCATACCAGTAGAACTGCATGCTGACTTGCGGGAAATTATATTTAAAAGAGGAGAAGTCGCAGCAATCAGCAATATTAGTTTCAACACTAGGCTTGTCTGGAGCAAATCTAATGTTTTAAGAAACCTCTAGCTTTAAGTTGAAAGATGGAAATTTAAAAAGTTAGACCTCCATTAACAAGTTTCAAATACATTTAGAATAATAATAATAAAAAATAAAAAAAACCCCCACCATAAAAAAGCCTCCTTGGATTAAAAAGGTTTGCAGATAATCTGTATGGGTAGGCAGAAGCATGAACTCACCCATTGGAGCTGGTGGTGGCACATCCCACCCTGCCTCCTTGTCCTCAGTCACCAGCCATGGGACAGGGACTATATTTACTAAGTTTCAGGTGATCTTGGCCTTTCACTGGTTAGAAAGAAACCTCAAATACCAGTAAGGGCACAGCAACTTATTTCTAGTAGGGAGAGCTGGAACTCACTGGGAGCCTCAGTTCAAGGGACTGCTGGGAGATGTGTCTCTCGGGTACTAACTTGGTGGGCTTAAGCTGAAGAAAAGCCAGCTGTAAAGTTTGGTTTCTCCCAGAGAAAATAAAGAGAGGAAAGCAGAAAAGCTGGTTGTTTCCCTCTAGAAAGAGAAAATATCTGCCATTTGGCTTGGTTTGCTTGGAGTGGGTGTAGCTTGCTGACATGTTCGGCCAAGGACTTTCCGCAGGCACATGCTCCTGCCCTCAGTCCGGTCCCGCCAGACATGGAGCAGCGCAGGCAGATGAGCTGTCCTGCGTGGGGTAGCAGATCTTGCTGTGCCCAGCTGCTCTGTAGTGACAGGAGAGCGTATGGCTGGGCCAAAGGTGGGATGGTTCTGCCTGCAACACTAGTGAAGCCAATGTCATCTGTATTGCTGCTGCACGCAGTGACCTCCATCAGAAGGAATAAACTGATGCATGGAGGTGAGGTTAAGGCATCAGTGATGTGCAACAGGCAGCTTGGAGGTAAATGACTCATACGGGCTGGGCAGGGATGGTAACACAAACAGGGAATGTCTTATGCTCACAGCCTTGCAATGGCGAAGGTAAGAATTCATCTGAGGACATTATAGACTGCAGTGGAGGAATATAGCACTGTGCAATGGAGAGGGCATATTCCCATTCCTTTTCAGTCAGTTGTCTTACTACTGTTTGTCTGATGTTTGTTCTATAATACTTTAAGATATTTTAAGGTTTGGATTCAATGCCTTGCATTTTTTTTCAAGGGCTCATACAGCCATGTGTCACATAACCAAATCCATTCTTTAAGAAATTCAGTGTTAATAAAATAACCTTGATATTATTGGAATCTTTGCAGGTGGTTGGCTAGCCAGCTGCAAACAGCTCGCTACAAATGTGTACGCCAAACTCAAAGCTGGATAGCAGCTGTTTGGCATCAACTGAAGCACAGTGTCCTAAGGATGGCCTTAGTTTCAGAGCAACACTCAGTGTAGGGAGGTTTCCTGTGCACAGGTGGATGGCCCAGGAGACATCTGCCTGTCCTGGCACACAGAGTACCCAATTCTAGGATTTTCCAGTGTTTCCCACAGGTAACCCGAGTGAATATCCTAACAGCACCTGCCCCTGGTTGGCCCCCATTCTGTCAAAAAAATCTTCAGGGAAGTGACAGGCATCTCTTCATGGTGGTATCTCCCTTTGTTTTGTGCTGATCCTGATTTCCATTTATCTTAGGTGAAATGTGATGACTGTCTCATTACTGGCCTTTAATATTTTTCCTGCTTGTAGTGGATCCAGAAGAATTCCCTTGTGTTACCTCACTACAGCTAATGCTTAGAAAATGGAAGAATACACTGTACATCAGTGTCTGGAAAAATACAAGAATGCCATCCCGGGTCACTCACACTACCTACCTTAGCCTATTTTAAAGAGAAATTCAGAGCATCTGAAACTAGAAGGCCGTATTTTTTTCTTTAATTTAAGAGTTATGCATTTTATATGGGCATTTCAGCATCTAACTTAGATGCCAAAAATAAGTACATGATTACATCCTTCACTTGCTGCATTAGGACAAGGCAAGTTGGATATTTTTATCAGCCTTCTAGGTTGCTATTTCCTCTTGTTAAACTATTTTGTTCATCAGGTACCACCTTGTATTAACTTATTCCTAGTTAAAACTGGTTATGTTAAAAATCTCCTTTTAGTCTTTTTTTCACCTTCTAACGATAGTCTTTGAGGTCTTCTTATGGGTAACAGCAATCATGACAGATGCCTTTTACCAATATTTATTCTTTTTTTAAATTAATAAGTGTAAATTTTGTAAACAAAAATCACAGATTTCCTTATAGGGTTTAGTTTTCACAAGCTAGAGGGGAACCCTGGGCCCCTGTCTCTGCCATGCTTCCCACACTCAAATTAGGTCCACCCTATTGCAGTATCCTTAAGAACTATAATTTTATTTAGCCTTGCAATGTTAATTATTATTTTCATCATCATCAGTACAGTAACTGCCACATAGTACCTGGAGGAGGATCAGCATCTCCAGACTATCCTCTGGGCTTAATTCTGGGGAGATAACTGGGCATCTCACTGGCACATCCAGACTGAGGCCTGATCCTGTGGTATGATTTCTTTTAATAGTAATTGGTAGATTCTTTTCAGCCATCAATTTGTCTAGTTGTTCTTTGAATCATGTAAGCTTTTGAAACCCATGGCATCTTGCAGTTATTTCCACAGCTTAATTATGCACTGCATAGAAAAGTATCTCTTTTGTTTGCCCCCTGAGAATTTTACTTTATGCCTTCTAGGTCCTGTATTACAATAGACAGTACATAACCATTCCCCATTTGTCTTTCCCATCCACTTGTGATTTTCTCTCTCTGCCATAAACCTATGTTTCACAGGCTAAAAGTCCAAGCACTCATTCCTTGTACAGAAACCAACCCATTGCTTCTTTATCATGTTAAATTTCATTGTCATAACCTTTCTAGATCTGCTACACCAAAGCTATTGTTAAGACCTATAACTTGTAATCAAAGGGGTTCACTATGGATTTATAGTCACATACTGATATTTTCTCTTTTGGTCTCCTGTCCTTTACTAATAATGCCTTTTGACTTAAATAATGTATCACTTGGACTCATTTGCCCCTTGGAGAGAGAAGGAAGTTTGATCCACAGCTTCCTAAGGCCGATGATACCCAAAGATTTAGGAAGAGTTGTGACAATAGATACTAGAGAAGAGGTACCGTCACCACCCAATCCAGCGCTACACCAAAGCCAGTGAATTCGAATACAAGCATAGAAGGGAATTGCTCCTCACTGGCTGGTTATGATTAATTTTATTTCAGGAACTTTGGTTGCATGCTATGCAAATACATGCTTAGCAAAGGGATGATAGTAGTGTCTACCTGAAACTACTGCCATGGTGCTTTCCAAGTGGTTGCCATTGCAGTGCAAGGAAGGCCACAGCCGTTTAGAGGCATCAAATCTTTTGTACAATGTTTGTGAAGCTAGGGAGAATGTTTTCACCAACAGCAACTACAAGTGTTCCTTCCAAAAAGGAATGATTGAACGGCACATTTCTCGTCAACCCACTGCACCACACCCAGTTTCGCTCTTGATCTCCTCCTCTTTCTAATGCCCTTGGCCCTGTGTTGTGCACTGGATACATTTAGGCTGTGAATTTGTGGCACTAGTAAGACAGTCTATTTTTTCATAAAATTAGGTTCTTCTGGACTATTCCAGACCATGTTCATGGCACAGGAGACTGTTGAGCAGATGATTTTGTGGATGCTAAAAATTCACATTGGTTAGGGGAAGCCTGAGGACAGTCATGGAGGATAACTCTGTGGCCCCTCAGTTGCTCCAGAGCAGCAGCACTCCACCTGAAGTGGATGCTAGCCCAGCTGCTGGCCACCACTTGCCACCACCTGTGATTAGAGGATTTTCTCTCCCTCATCATCCAGCACAAGCAGAGGGAAACGGAGGCATGTACGTGTAGACTGGAGTGTTTTTCTTGCACCCTCACAACCCTTGCACAGGAAAAGACAAGAGGGGCCCCACCACAGTACTACAAAGTTTCCACCTTGCAGATGAATTTGCAGCACTTCTATTACTGCTGCTGGCTGCACCTCTACCAATACCACCACCTGACCATGTCAAGTGGCAGGATCCAAGAGGTGCACTCTGATACAATGCAACTCACCCTTTGCCTGTATACATGTGGAAAGGAATTACATGGTTTGCTGACAGGTGAAAGAAAAAAATTTAAAAGGGACAAAGAAGACAATTAAAACAGATGGAGAGCAGAAGGAACTGCATGCAAAAGAAACACAAAGACACAGAGGAAAATTTGGGAATGGTAGGAGCTATTTCTTCAGGTGATGATTTGTAAGATTTGCTGTACTAAAAGGTGCTGAGTGCAGCAGTAGTTGCAGAGTCCTCGGCTCTTTCCAAACATAATGGGAGATGAAACTTCAGAAGATGGTGGTGGACATTCTCACACTGTTGATGCTGGTGGTAAGGGAACTGAGGGCTGCAGCCATAGTGGTGCTGTTTTTCCTCCTCCTTATTTCTACTCTCTTTACTTGGGTGGTAGGGGAGAAGAAAATACAGAGAAAGACAGCTAGGAGCAGAGGTGCTCTGTGCTACAGAGCAAAACAAAGAGGGTGAAGCCAGTTCTTTTCCCCCACTGGCTGCTATCATAGATGGGCCTTCAGTCTACCCCAATACTCCATGGTCAGAGGCCTTAGTGCCTCTCCCAGCTCCAAGGAGTTTGGCTGGCTGAGTCAAGCTCAGCCTCTTCACTACTGGTAAGAGCTGGAAATGGAGAGGGGACCTGCCACTCCCTCCCTTGGCAGCTGCTTTTAAGTTAATGCTCTTTTGCCTGGTGCTGCTTGTGCAACCTTGCAACTGTGTGGCAGCTGTGTCTGCACCTCCTCTTGGACCTTCTCCTTCTGACCTGGACCTTGACTCCATGGCTTGGCCTCAGACCTGCTTCATCATGACAGACCTCTGAGCTGATCAGTGGCCGAGGGCTGACTCTGATCATTACCTGCTCTCAAAATGCTGCTGGTGAGTGGCACAGACTTGGTTCAGTTTTTCTAAAAAGGTGTAATCGGTAACAGTTCCTGGTCTCAGGCATTCTTCTTCATCTAGCATGGCCAGGATTCCAGTTTGGTTATTTCCTATTAGGTCACAAATGATAGCATTGTTGAAATACCCAGTACGACTCCATTCAGTCCCCTCTCAGATGTATTCCTCCTCTACGGTTGGACTCTAGGATCGTAATGGTCTTTTCCAACCAAACTATTCTATGATGCTACCTCCAGACCTGCTCCTGATCCAGACTTGCCTACTCAACTTCTTGACACCTCATTGGTGAGACAGTGCTCTTGCCTGTGTTGCTGTCAACCCCAGCTCCTGTTCCCTGGAGGAGCAGCCAGCTCTTGCTGCCCCCGACACTGTTTGTGTTGTCTTACAGAACTCTGAATTCCAAAGGCAGGAACTGGCAGACATGGTGAAGAATATTTTCCTGTCAGCTGAGCCTGGGCAGGAAAGAGGTTTTTTGCCCGGAAGATATTTTCAAAATTTCATAAATATTTTATCTTGCCTTAGACATCAGAATTTTTTTAATAGTTATTTTGGTGATAAATCCAAAGTAGGCAACAGCTCAGGGCTTACAACACTTTTGGGAGACCATGGCTCATGTTCTTCTACCAGTGCATGATTAGTCATCTGAACAAAATGCAGTAGTGCCAATGAATTATACTAAAGGAATCCTACACTAAATTAGCCATTGTTTGAGACAACTGGGTTGAAAAGTGATAATGGCAGAGTTAGAAGTTGAACATGGATATGCCAGACAACCAGTAGCTCTAGTCTGTACTAAAAGCTGTATATCCAAATGTTTTCCCAGTGAAAACTCTTATCTGATTTTTCTAGGTTCATTCATCTGTAACATCAGCACATGATGTACTGCTGAAAAGACTGCCATTTTTACCCACCATAACAGAATGGTGCATCTCTGGAGCAGAACCTGGAGATGCTGTTCAAAGTGGAAGTAAGCACAAATATGAAGTAGTGAGTGACTTCTAGGAAGGCTACTGTACTGGAACATAGGCCACGAGGAGGGACAGGAGAAGGCTGCATAGGAGCTGAACTGATTTAGCAACGACAAATTTCTTTTTGCTATAGATGTCTCCACTTCTGCTCTGGGTATCACATAACTGATGGCAGTTAATTTAAAGAAAAGACTGGCTGAAGGAAATGATCAGTTTTGACTGAAGACATATCTACAACTGTGATATAGTTACTTTCATTTGAATCAGGACTCCCAGAGGACTGCCATCTAAAGTAGCCATAAATTTTTCTAAAATCAGTGGAGATAAATGGCTAAAATGCCCATATCCACTCTGACAGCTAGCCTACATCAGACACTTCAGCTATTTAAAATGTGTCTGATTTAGTTTGTCATTGGGTGAGCCATTTCCTTGCAATCTACTTGTCTTTCTCTGCTCATTTTCTAATCTCTTTTTAATCCTTCCACTTTTCTATAACTGGCCAACTCTCCATCTTCACATGATTTAACCTCTCCTGGTACAACAGCTGTCTGCTAGGAGATGCTTGCCACTGGGGAAAGCCATTCTATAGGCTCTTCCTTGGTGAGATAGATTGTAGATTTTTTTTTTCCCCTACGAATTTCATGCAAATACAGATTGTATCTGGCAACCATTTTCAGAAATTGTTCAAGTCTTCATTATTGATAGTTTTTACATCAGTTCTGGACTCCCAGCTTTTCAGTTTTCTCTAACATTCCTTTCCCGATTTATTTTTCCTATGCTATTGTACATGACACGTACATATGAAGGTCTGCATATTATCATGTTCATTTTGTAACTAAATTGTTTAATTCTAGAACCATTGTGGGACAAAGTAGAACACGCAGCAAGCAAAACAAACCTGTATTGTAACATATTAGTCATTAGGAGGAAGCAGTGCTTTTGGAAATAGCGTCTCATTTTGGCAGGAAGCAAACGAGCAGGAATTTCAGTGATTCAGCTTTCAGTCAGGGAGGGACGATCAGGAAGAATCTGGATCACGAGGAAGCTAGAAGAGGAATGGAGAGTATGAGGAATATGAAAGACAAAATAGTTGTGGTGCATGTAGTATGTAATGCTGAGGATAAATGTGGTACTTCTCTGTTACAGTATGTCCAATCCATTGCTACAGTCCAGAGATTAAAGACGCCAGTCTTTGTTTCAGACAGGACTTCAGGTTAGCCTCTGGCATCTTCATTTACACTTCTAAATAATGACCACGTTTTCCAAAGTGATGGGACATTTGCAGTTCTCATTGCCTGCAAGGGAATAATGAATGGCTCAGGCCATGAATTGCAAATGCTAAGCCCTGAGCAGCTCCCTCCAGACAATGAATTGGGATTTTAACTTTAGGCTCCTAGTGTCAAAACCTCACGACTCAAAATGCACATGTAAGAGAATGCTAATGGCCAGTGAAAATTCTGGCTTAATTAGGCGGCTTTTATTAAACCGGTGGTAACCCTTATGTGGGTACTCTTAAATGTGAGTGACAACGGCTCATTGAGCTTAAATTGAATAGGAGCCAGTATAAATAAACTGAAATATGCCACACAGAAACTGGAGTGAGTGACCGCACTAGGGCTTAGCATGAGTTTAATTAAATTAGTAAAAGATTAAACCACGACTATTCCTTATCTGGAGGAACTTTCTAAAGATAGCTGAGGGGAATGGGGATGAAATGTCGATGATTCGTTAACTTTGATGACTTTTTCACTTTTATAATGAAAGTTTGGGCACTTGGAAAATATTTAATGCAATTGCTGGTTGATAGCGTTCATAAGATATATATGCTTCTGTGAGAATAAACACATTAAGTAATTCACTGCATTTCTGAAAGATAATTTTAAAATACCAGTAAATGAGTTACTCATCCACCTGGAGCCATTGCAGGTTCACCGGGGATGAACTTGCCTTGAATACTGTCTTTTGAGGAGAGACTTTATAATAATGCAGATCATGTATAGGATCAAAACCTCAGCTAGTATCAGTCACTGTGATTGTATTGAAATGAAGAGTATCTACAGCTATGGAAAATCTTCTCTTTCATTTTAAAACATATAATCTAAAAGCCGAGTTCTCAAGGTATTATCAATCTATTTTTATTCTTTCTTTAGAATAATATTCTCGAAAATTGTCAAAATAATTAATGTGTTCAAATTATCCAGTTTAGGTATTTATTATGTGATGTTAATTTACAATAATCACAATAATTTAAAATGGATTATAAGGAATAATATCAACCGAGTGTTACCGAGCTATGAATTATTAGAATATTTTAGGAAATTTATATAAATCACAATTCAGGCGTTTTGAACTAGAATTGCATTGAATAACATTTGAAATACATTCAAGAACAGAAAATTATACAACCAAAAGTAATATGGGCAAACTTCTAGCTGGTTTTAAGTTGGGGCAGGATCTCAGTTTAGTAAAGAAATTCCAATCATCTGAAGCGAGCCTGCACCGCTGCTGCTCCCTGAGCCTCTGGGTACAGCTCTTGGGCTCTTGGGCTGTACCCAGAGGCCACCTAAAGCCCACTGCCCTTCTGCAGTGGGGCAGAGGTCCCTGAGCAGGAGGAACCGAGAAGGGCAGAAATAAACCTTCCAGGCCTTTGAAGCCCACTCCTAACTCAGAGAACAAAAGAGAGATTCAAAAGGAGGTGTTAATGCTAACAGCCAACATCTACATAATAATTGAGTGCTTACAACATTCACTGAAACAGAGAGATCAAGAGCCTTTTCCCACCTGAGGCATCTATCTGAAGCTCACACTCTCCTCTGCCCTGTGAAAGTGCCAGATGACCTGAAAGTGGATGGGTTTCTATCACTTTCTATTAAAACAAACACAACGGGCAGGAAGGTTTGCAAGATTCACATGGACAAAGAGAACAAATAAGAAGGAGCCCAAGACGTGACCCAGTGACAAAGCTGCTGTAGCAAAGCTGCTGTAAGTATCCATTTAATAAAGCCACATCCATGCGACATACAGAGCTGAGCTAGTATCCACTCCCTCGCTCTAACTGGTTCAAAGCATTTTGCAGGGTAGCTTTCTCTCCATGGACTTTATGCTGTATCACATATCGAGTCCTCCGTAGGCCAGCATAAAACATAAATCCAATATAAACATGGCATTGTATCCTGAGGCCAGTTCAACAAAAAAATCAATTGCATGCTTCTGCTGTTCTGGAGTGATTTTGTACTGTCAGCTCATCTGGTAATGCACAAATCTGGTAGGAAGGAAAATGGAAGCACAGGCTGGAGTGTATAATGAAAAGAATTCTTAAACTAACATGCTCAGTAACACTTGGTATCAAGAAATAAGATTTAATTAGTCAGGTTATTAAATAATTCTTAGTAGGCTTTAAAAAATGTCTGGTTTGAAACAAGTGAATGAAATTTACATTTGTTTTAACAGTCTCGCTACTTAAAATAGAGTGCCTCAGCAAACAGTGTGATTAATATTACAAGATGATGTGGTCTGTGATGTGTGAGAACCATGTTCTCCAGCGATGTATTTCCTGTGTTGGAACTATATTCAAAAAGTAGTACTAGACTGATCCATTTTCTGATAATTTTACACTATCTGATAATTGATAGTTTTTACTGAAAATATACCAGTTGGTCCTGTATTAGAAAGTGATGCAGATCATATTTTTGTTTTAAAAATTAGGATTATCACTTGAAGGATGTACAGTAGAAAACACACTTTAGTGAGAAAGTGACTGAAGATATAGGGGAAGACAGGTGGCTACCACTATGTCCCTCACTTTGGCACTGGCCTTCCAAAGATGGCACACTGGTTAAAGTACTGCTGCTTTATCTCAAGTAAAGTTAACATCAGGTGAACTACTTCAGGGATAGAAAAGACAGAAGATTTGGGAGTATTATATAGTCAAAGCCAACATGGTTGGTTAAGCAGATGATTTAGGTGGACTGAAAGGAATAAGAGAAAACATAAGATGAAATAAAAACAGGCTTAGCAAGAAAAGTTTTCACTTTGGATATATAAACCAAGGACTTCTTAACATTTTAGACTGAGAGACCGCAATTGACCCTCAAGACTGTAGCGACCAACAGTAAGGCTGTTACCAGCCTTATTCTGATCCAAGTGATGCAGTTTGCATGGTTATGTGCATCACTTACAGATTACGTCCAAGAATGTGGAAACAAATGTTAAACAGCTTCTGATGAAGTAGGTTCTAGGAGTGTTTTCTGTTTTACAAAGCATGCGTCTTCATGTATTTTTATTTTTACTATTGCTTTAGGGGGTTTTTTGAATGTATCAAAGTCTTCTGCTAAAAATGTTTGTGATTTTTTACTTCTTCCAAGCATTATTGTTGATGAATGCTATTAAAATAAAAGGCTTATTTTAAAAAGTATCCTTTCTTCCCCTCTGCACATAGTCAGTCACTGTTTTGAAAGGGGATGTATTGAGGCTATGAATAAAGTGAAAAAAGAGCGTGCAATAATCAGAGCCAGTGGAATACACTTTACCTCAGGCTCCATCCTTGCTGAGCTTCTGCCCAAATGTGGCTCCTGGCTCCTGATGGACTCTGTAACCTCTGCACTTTTTTCTCTGCAAATGCTTCATTGCTTTTTAGTTCTAGAATATGTTCTTCCAGCTGTTGCAACTGGGAAAGAAACAGTACATGTTATTGTTGTGGTTGCCCTCTTCTGTCTTCTAACAGGTCTGTAGGGTAGAACCAGCCATAATGGCCAGCTCCAGGGTCCACCTAGTCCAGTGTTCTTGTCTGTCTTAGAGGTCAGAAGA
>NW_010333630.1:13121-19028 GCF_000700745.2 Antrostomus carolinensis
TATGTAATAATGGTGCAAACACTGAGAGTTACCTCCCCTGATGTATTCTTCCTTCTTCTCCTAGCACTTGGTTTACAAGCTTTCTGAGCCCAAGGTGCTAGACTTGGTTTTCATGCACAACAGCCCTTGATGGATTTTCTTTTTCCATTCATGCCTCGTCATTTTGAATGGTGTGGTCTGTAGTGCCTGCAGCCCCTTTTCAACAAGGTAACCTCTGTGTTTGGTACCGAGGAACATTTTCCCATTTTGGGACTCACAACTTTGCTGGAAAATGAACTCCACAGAGTAAATTAAGAGTAATCTGAAAAAAGGTATGTCTATTAGATCATTTAAAAATTTTTGCTCTACAGCTTCCTGTGCTTTCCTGTCATTTTTGGATTATGAAAACGAAGACATAATCATGTTTTATCTGCCTTCTTGGTACTATCACAGTTGTATAAACCTTTATCATACTATTTCTCAGCCATCTCTTTTTTCAAGCTGAAGAGTCTTAGCCTATTTAATCTCTTTTCATAGGGAAGCTGTTTCATATTTCTACTCATCCTAGTTGCCCTTCTTTCTATCATTACTCTATCCTTTTAGAGATGGTAAGACTAGAAATGCACACTATTCAAGATTTGTGAAGTGTTGTGGTTTAACGCTGCAGACAACTAAAAACCTCACAGCTGCTCGCTCACCTTCTCCCAGGGAATGGGGAGACAATTTGAAGAGTAAGGGTAAGGAGACTCAAAGGTTCAGATAAAAACAATTTAATAATTGAAATAAAATGAAATAATAATGATAATACTAACTAAAATAATAATAACAATAGTAATGGCAGACTATACAAACGAGTGATGCACAATGATACAATTGCTCACTGCCCACCAACAAAGGCCTGTTCCTGGCTAGTGACCCTGGAGCAGGATAGAGATCCTGAAACTGCAATCCCAGAAGAGCAAGAGCCTGGCTTTCCAGCCAACCCTCATTTATATATTGAACTTGATGTTATAGGATATGGAATATTCCGTTTGCCGATTTGGGTCTGTTGCTCTTGCTATGCTCCTATCCAGCTTATGCAAGTCCTTTTAGCCAGTCCCACACTAGCAAAACATGAGAGTCTGAAAAATCCTTGATTTCTTAGCAACAACTAAAACCATCAGTATACTATCAACGTTCTTTTCATACCGAGTCCTGTACTAAATCCAAAACACAGCACTATTCTGGCTACTAAGAAGAAAATTAGTTCTATGCCAGACAAAACCAGGACAATGACTCATTTCAGGTGACTCAGTGAACACAGCTCCAGTTGAAAGGTTTTTCTTCCTGACGACTGTCCTGGGTGGATATATGGTTGTTATTATTATTATTATTATTGCTATTATTACTATTTTAATTTTATTTTACTCTAATTATTAAATTGTTCTTATCTCAACCTACAAGTCTCCTTACCTTTACCCCTCCAATTCTCTTCCCGATTCCCTGAGTTGTTGGGGTGGGGAAAGGGGGGAGGCTGCGAGTGGCTGTGTCTTGTTTGGCTGCCTGCTAAGTTAAATTATCATGCCCAGAAAAGCCAGAGAACAGCTTTCCAGCCAACTCTCATTTATCTACTGAACATGATGTTATATGATATGAAATATCCCACTGGCAATTTGGGTCCGTTGCTCTTCCTGTGCTCCTATCCATCTTGTGCAAGTCCTTCTAGCTAGTCCCACACTAGCAAGGCACAAGAAGTTGAAAAGTCCTTGATTTCTTAGCACAACTAAACCCATCAGTATACTATCAACATTCTGCTCATATTAAATCCCGTACTAAATCCAAAACACTGTGCTATTTTAGCTACTAAAAAGAAAATTAGCTCTATTCCAGCCAAAACCAGGACATGGAGGCACAATGGACTTATATTCAGCAGAATGCTGTCTTCTGTTTTGCTTTCTATCCCTTCCATAGCAATTCCTAACATCTTCTTTCCCTTTTTGGCTGCCACTGTGACTCCTGCACACAGTTATTCCACGATTTTTTTTTTTTCTAATAACTGATTGAGAGACTATTCTTGTAAATTATTTGCTCTTGTCTCTCTTTGAAAGTATTTTCAGGAATTTTGCCAATGCTTGTCTGAGCACTTCTAAAACCCAGGAACCTGGTGACCATTGGGCAACACCTGAAGTTTAGTTGCGAATGGGTGTGGAGTCGTGCTGGCACTGTCACACACAAACCTGGAAGTTTGCTAAAGACATTTAGGAAGCAAACTAACTGAAGCAGGCTGCCAGTTAATGCAACCTCTCAACAGCAGAGGTAAAGATATTAAGAAAGAGTGGTTATCTTTAAAGGCTTTGAACAGTAAGACCATCCTTGCTAATCTGGATAGAAAAGTGTGAATATGCTGGAGGAAAAGCCCCAGTAGCCAAAGTGATGTGACTTAATATCCCGGATTTTAGGGTTTATCTGCAGGACTCAAAACTCAATGAGATCATATTTACAGATAACATTTTTAGCAGTTAAAATAATGAACAGTTACCAGTGGTTTTTTGGTACTAGGTGGGAATTATTTAAGAAAATAAAGTGTACCTGCAGTAATTTGTCAATTGGCACTTTGCCCCCCTTTCTCAAGAATTCTATAAAGAAAAGAAATTCTAACAAATAATTGTGAACAAAGATTACAGATTTATTTTTTTCTCTTGTCTGTTCCAATGTAGACATTCACTGTATTTTTAGAATAATGTTAGAAATTATGATCCACAGAAAATTAAGTCATTGAGCTTATACATTTTAGTCAAGCCATTTTAATCCACTTCTTCATTTTATTCATCTGTTAAAGAAAGGCAATATTTACTTACTTAACTCAGGAGTGCCGTGAGTGATAATTAATGCTTATAAGCAGTATGATTAAAATGAAGAGCTCTGCACTTTCAAAGGATTATTAATTTTATTATCATCATTATTACTGTACTGAGCTATTGTAAATTACAGAAAGATAGCCATTTACTGTGGATTTTCTTGAGATGACTTTATAAGGTATTAAAAGGAGAGCATTGCACTGCAGAAAACTCATAATGAAGTTGTAAAACTGAGATTACATCCTATGCCTTAAAATGGTATTGTCCATACTGGGAACAAAAAAGTCAAAATAACTAATAAATGCTGATTAACACAAAAATGTACTAATCTGTCTTTTCACTTGTAGATACAGTGACTCATTTACTGCTTGCTGAAAATTCCCTGTCTCTGTCTTAATGATTTTTGAGTCATATGCCAGAAATGTCTATAATTTCAGGAAAAAGGTTATGGCCAATGCTGGTAAGCAACTGGATTTCTGCAGTTTAATGAGGGTCAACTTGTCAGCTGAGCTGCTGAATCCAATAGTGTGGGAGCTCCTGCCACTGAGAAGGTGAGCACAGGTCAGCTCCCGTGGTCCAGCAGGTGACGAGTCTCTTACTAAGCTGTAAGTCACGCCGTGGCTGTGGCCAGGCAGAGTGTGGCTAACTGCGGCACGGCTGCGTCAAGAGGTGCCTGGCCCTAAGGCTTCCAGCTCCAGGCTCTTATCCTCTGCACTGTAGGATACCTCCCTCAGTTAAATCAATCTGCCTGCATGACTGTGCTCCAAAGGATGCTGTGAAATGAATCCCGATTAAAACCAGCACGAACACCATCGTTTTGGGAAAGGTTATTTTTTTTTTAATGGGTCATTTATAAAGCTGGTTTAGAATATGGCTGCACCTCGAGACTGTCCCCATGAAGATTTTAAATAGTTGTGTTGATATCCACTTTAAAAGGTTATTTGGATTAATATTCCTGAATTTCCCATGAACACGAGCTGAATTATACTGTGAAGAAAATTCATCTATTTCCACTGGCAGTGAGGAATAATTTCTTATGCATAATTTCTGCCTCTTATTTGACTGGCTTTCTAGACATTCCAATTTAGGTTCTCATTGAGTTGAGAATAAAAGATTTCCCTATTCTAAACTGAAAGATTAATTACAGAACAAAGACTGTCTATGAAGAAAAATGTTATTCCTTGCTCTTTACCGATGCTGAGAAAAAGTAATTAGTTGGGAGCCTAATCAAACCCCAAGTAGGACTTGTAGGGAAGGTTAAACCACCTCTGCCCTTGCTGGTATCTTGCTGTTCTGGGTGCTGGAAAGAGCTCTAGGTTAATTGAAACAATCCAGGAACCTGACAAGACACTTCCTCTGTGACAGCAACCTCTGAAGTATTGGAAAACATGGTCTAGAGGGACACAGGAGATCACAACAGCTGACGAAATTGTTCTACAAAGCTGCAAGCGTAGCAGTGCCATGCAGGAAGAAACGGCACTGTGGACTCAGTAAGCTGGTAATCCAACAAAGGGGCACAAAGATGATGAAGGGGCTGGAGCACCTTTCCTATGAGGTGAGGCTGAGAGAGCTGAGACTGTTCAGCCTGGAGAAGAGAAGGCTCTGGGGGATCTCATCAATGTGTATAAATACCTGAAGGGAGGGTGCAAAGAGGACAGAGTCAGGGTCTTCTCAGCAGTTGCCCAGAGGCAACGGGCACAAACTGAAATAGAGGAGGTTCCCTCTGAATATCAGGAAACACCTTTTCACTGTGAGGGTGGCCAAGCACTGGCACGGGCTGCCCAGGGAAGTTGTGGAATCAGAATCTCATTATTTGGAAGGGACTCATAAGGTTCATCAAGTCCAACTCTCTGCTCCTCACAGGACTACCTAAAACTAAACCATACTACTGAGTGTCTTTGAGACACTCCTTGAACTCTGGCAGTGTTGGTGCCGTGACCACTTCCCTGCGGACCTTGGTCCTCTGGAGTGACCGACCACCCTCCCAGTGAAGCCCCTTTTCCTGATGTCTGATCGGAATTTACCCTGATGCAGCTGTCATGATCCACTGTTAGGCAGAACAATTTATCAGAAGTTAAGCGTCCTCGCTTTCCAACCAACCTCAGATCTTTCTGGGTGGATGGGGACAGCTTTTTATAGGGTTGTCTCATTGCATAGTCAATAAGTTTTTTGCATATCCACACCTCCAACTCAGCGCTGAGGCACATGCCCAGTACTGCCTCTGGAGTGTCCTCCAATGTTCTAGAGGGCCCAAGCCCACCCACATACTGACCCTGGGCCTGGGCGCATGTGCAGGGGAGGTGGGCTAAGTTCTCAGAGATGACAGAATGCATCCATGTTCCCCACAGGTGGGACTCTGTTGCCATGGTGATGGGGCTTTCCATGGTTAGACGGTTCTGGACAATGTTGAGGCGTACTTCTAGTCCCTTACAGCAGCTTCATTCTATGTCCTCGTGTCCCATCACTGATGACCAGAGAGAGGAGTCTCCATCCTCGGAGATATTCAAAAGCCATCCAGACACTGTCCTGGGCCACCTGGTCTATGTAGCCCTGCCTGAAGAGGGAGGTTGAACGTGATGACTTTCAGAGGTCTCTTCCAACCTCAACTGTTCTGTGATTCTGTGACTTACAATGGTGTTGAATGACTGGACTACAGGTTTGTGTTGAAAAAAGCCTCTGCAACAGGACAGATGTATTTACTATTGTATGGCGGGCTTCACCGTATCATCTCTAGGGAAGTGATTGTCCCCCTGTACTCGGCACTGGCGAGGCCACACATTGAATACTGTGTTCAGTTTTGGGTTCCTCTCTACAAGAAAGACATGGAGGGCCTGGAGCATGTCCAGAGAAGGGCAATGAAGCTGGTGAAGGGTCTAGAGAACAAGTCTTATGAGCAGCAGATGAAGGAACTGGGGTTGTTTAGTCTGGAGGAGGTTCAGGCGAGACCTTATTGCTCTCTACAACGACCTGAAAGAAGGTTGTAGCAAGGTGGGTGTTGGTTTCTTCTCCCAGGCAACCAGCGATAGGATGAGAAGAAATGGCCTCAAGTTGCGCCAGGGGAGGTTGAGGTTGGGTATTAGGAAAAACTGAT
>NW_010333630.1:19128-19385 GCF_000700745.2 Antrostomus carolinensis
CAGTGATGAGTTGGCAGTTGGACTGAATGATCTTAGAGGTGTTTTCCAACAACCTTAACGATTCTGTGATCTCTGTTCACCCACTGTTGTTGTTTCACTCAGCCTTTGCTCTTCCCCCGGTGGAGCATGCCCACGGAAACATCCAACCAAACCCTGACTTAAACACATTTCACGGAAGAAGCCATCTTTGACCGCCGCCCTGTGAAGAGCTCCGTCCTTGCAGCAAGGCACAACGCTGGCACACAGCGCAGTGCCCC
>NW_010333631.1:0-11412 GCF_000700745.2 Antrostomus carolinensis
TTTTTTTTTTTTTTTTTTTTTTTTTGTGCACCATCGCTTATGTCACCATACGTCACTTTTGCAGCCCTCCTATTTGGGTAAGTTTTTGTTTGCCTATATCCTTACACACACACACACACACACACACGCATCCAGGGTTTCATCTGTGTCTCTGTTGTACAGAGTTTTACTGTCTGCAATCAGGAACCCCTGAAAGGAAGCCTTGCTGATCCTGGCTATGTATCTCCATAGACTGATGAGCATTGTGTAGAATCAGATATGTGATCACAGAACGGAAGATTGTGTAGCATTAATCTGTACCTAAAAGCAGGCATAATGTAGCATACCCAGTATGATGTGTTTTATTATTGTTTCTTATCAGTAAATATTCAGCAACACAGAGCAAGGATCTCTTTCTGTATTGCCCAAAGACTGACTGAAACGAAATCTAAAACATTTGCAGAGACTCAGAGAAGGGCTCTCCATTGAGATGATACTTAATGTAATGAATGTTGATTTCTGAAAAGAGGGAGTAATTTGTGTCTGAACTGAAGCTTGTGATGAAACCTACATCATTTAGTAGAAATTATTAGTATACTTTTGGCCGTGTGGCTAATTTATTCTTCATGTGAATATACATACTGGAATACACAATCTTTCTTTTTTCTTCTTCTTCAAAATAGTGTCCCAAATTTGCTAGGAGTATGTTTATTGTTGTAATATTTGTCATGACTTCTCACATCAATTTTCAAAAACTTACAAGTAGGTGAAATGGAAAGAGTTTTCTCTTGAATATTCAAAGTACACCTGTATGCCAAGTTTAATTTTTCAGTCTCCAGCCACAGGATTTTTGTTCTTAAATTCAAAATACTTACTTTTTGTGTAACTAGCTGCTTGTCTATGAGAAGAGAAAAAGATGAACCATTAATTTTTCTCAAACTTTCAAGTATTTCTATTTGTCGTACATCATGTATGGATAATCTCAGCTCAAAAACTGATTCAGAGTTAGATTGACAGAATGAATTTTAAATGGAAAAACTTAATCATAGTTATATCTGTAAGTAGCACTTCAGCTAGACCTATAACCAATGGTTCAGCTTAATATTTTTCTGTAACACCCTTTAACCTTAAACTAAGTATTGTATAATATCTACATTATGCTCTAAGTATTGTGTAATTGGTACATTATATTGAATGGGTACTTTTAAAATTAGCATTAAATTTGTCAATGTAGAATAATAACATAACATTTTGTTTCAAAAATATTGACTGTATTATTCGTTCTTCCTGATGCCTACTTCCTGATGAATATTTTAAACAATCAGGATAGAGAGTAAGTATATTAGAGGAATGAGTAGATAGAGCCTGAGGAAAAGAACAGTGAAGAAAAGGTTATTTTTATACACATATACAATCTAAATTAATTTAAAAATATAATTTGTGTGTTAATTTTTAGCTGATTTAGAAAAGGTTTTACCATTAAGGATACTGAACTGTGAATGAGGAGACAGTAGCTAATTAAATCACTCAAGAGGCTTTGGCTTTTTATTGGTGTATATATACTTGGTTGCATGGTGTTTCTATAACAGACAAACAAGATGCAATTCCAGAATACTTAATTTTGCTGTGAATTGTTGAATAACTAATTGAATTGGAAATGTTTTAGATATAGTGTCACTTAAATCACAAAATCATCATATAAAATGTCTTCACCAAAGAGACAAAAATAGAGATCCACAATAACTGTTCAGCATTCTGGACTAACTCATGTAAAATTAAATCTTCATTATCATGAATACTGAAAGAGAGTTAAGTGACCTGAAGACTATTTTTCAATCTCCTAATGTTACATGTACTTCCATTAGAATATAATGGAAAATAAATTGTTCATAAACAACCATCAGATTGTCTTGTCAATAGAAACAGAAGTGATTCTTATCTAAACAAGAAAATCATAAGTAATGATGACCATTTTTCTTTCAGGAAATTGGTAATTTTTTTAACCTTCCACCATGCAGCACCAAGCAGCACCAAGTCCTATCATAATGAGCTGAAAATATAACCATAGCCCAACAATTTTCCTCTATATTTTGCATTCTTCCTTAGGAAGACTTAGTTATGAAACCATACGCCATTTAAAGTCTTGTGTAGCCCTCCCTTCCAAGAATTAGCCCCTGCTAATTAGACTTAACATTGATCTTCTCAGCTTGTCAATGACCAAATGATCTGTAAACTACAACTTTCATCTTACCATCTTATTTATGATGATATCAACTGTCACCCTGATTAGGCTGCAAATTTGGGCACTTGCCTTCATATTCGTATTTTAGACAGAACTAACATGCAGCAGTTTTCTGAAGCATTTTCACTGAAAAGCAAAAGGCTTCTTAATTTTCTTTTTCTTTAAAGCATATCTACTCCACATACATTAAACTGTTGTCAACAAGTGACTGGTGAAGTTTTAATTTATGTTTAATGGGAAAACCTCTGCTTCTGCAGATGTAACTGAATCTTTCACTATTGGAAATTAAAAACTCAGCTCAATGCTGACCTTCTAAATTGTGTCTAGTATAACTTTTAATTTAGGTACTTACAACAGAGATAAATGAAGTGCTCCTATTACTTCACTATCATATTAGATTTAGATAAAAATATCTTAGATGTCATCCTTATCATTGTCATTTGATGGAATACATTTGTACTAATTGTTTTTTTTCTATGACTTCCTTAAGAACACTTTTTCATCTTGACTTGCCAGAATCTGATCCAGTCAGTATCACCAATTTTACACACATAAACTGGTAACCCTCCCTGCTGGTTTCCATCATCAGCTCTGTAAGATTTCTTCTAAGTAATAATGGAAGAGAGCTAGTGATGGTATGCAATCAAATCTAACACCTTTCTTCAAGTTATTACAAGGTGTTAGTCCACATTACAAAAATGCCATCATAGGTAATGCAAGACAAACATGGCAAAATCAAAATCATATGAGCTCTGAATTGCTATACTGCTGGACAGTGTTAAAATCTTTTACTCACTCTTTGCAAATAGACACAAAGACAGAGTTGGTTTCACACAGTTTAGACATTTCTTTGGCAAATATCAGTGTTTATGTAATAGAAAAGGAAACTGGAATATGAATAAGTGAATTAATTTCTCATTATTTACCTCTGTAGTGCTGGACAGCTTGAAATATTTTAGATATTTATCTGGGATTTAGAAGGAGATAAAAAATAATTCACATAAAATGAATAGTTACTGCTTGTCAGCACCTCAGGGCATACCTTTGTTAACAGGTCACTTTAAGAATACATGTAAATATACTTTTGAAAACAGGAATATCTTCTGAGTGCTTCATACAATTAAAGAACTGTATGTCAGATATAACTACTTGATGACTCAGTAGTCATTACATGATTTAGTTTTTGCAAATGCCACGTAATTAATTGACACTAATCCCTGGTTGTTCTGGGTTTTTTATCAGCTGTCAGCCCTGTTGCAAATATTTTAGCAACATAGAAAGGCATAAATAGTTGTGATATGGCTAAATAGAGGCTATTTATTTCCCAGTACTTTCATTTTAGTTCTTACCTTGTCAGTAAGTTGATTCAAGGTATTGTTTCAAATTAAGAAAAAAACCTGCTCTAAAGCCTATTTTTGTATTCTGCTGTGGCTTGCACTATACTGATAAGTCTCTGCTGCTAGTTATGTCTGTGGAAATTTGTTTTTCAGCAATTAAAGGGCACATGCAAAGAGATAAGATCATGGTACAGCATAGCTGATTTTAATGTTCTTAGAGCACTTTTCAGACTGAAAAATTTATCATAAAATCAATGTTGTCACTAAGCCAAATAATGCAGAAATGTAAATCAGTGGTCTGGAAATACAGAGGAAATCATGCACAGGCACAAAGTGATCATAGCCTTCCTAGAAGATACATGGTGAGATCCAGTTAGCTTAAATCATATACTAGGCTTAGGCTAACAGAATTGCTTCCAGTGATGCTGAAAAACACCTTCTTGTCCTGACTGTAGAGAGATCAAATGCTTCATTTACAAAGACTGCTTCATTAGACACCCAAAATATATCTGTCCATACTGGGGAAAGGGTGGACTTGTTTGTTGATGTACACAAAGCTAAGAGACCAGCTACTTGGAGGCAAAACAGATTATGCATGATCTCACCAACAGTAATGAAGTTTGAACCTAAAGCAGAACCCAGCACAAAAAAATGTAAATAAGGCAGACAGTGTCAATGTCAAAGAAGTTAGCAGAGTCAGAAGAGGAAAAGTTGTTCAAGTTTTAAAACAAGATTTCAGCAGAATCTCCACACAGTGCTCAGACTTCCAGCCAACCTGACAAAGAACTGGCTAAGCTGGATACTCGTGCAGGACTGTTATCTCTTTTGTAATATGCAATGCAGAATCCCGGAATTTAAAAAACAGAACTGAGAACATATACTAGCAAATAAATGCATGAATAAATAGGTTAAGTACCTAAACCAGGTCAACCAGTTTCCATTCATATAGAGGAAAAAGGAAAAAAAATTACAGTGCAAAAAGAAATGCTTTCTAATTCCTACTTAATTCATATACAATTATTTTTACTTTCTGTGCTATCAGATCAGATGCCCTTTTCAACCACATAAAATTAACCGTCTCAGTAAAGAAATTCCCAGATAGCCTGTGATTTATAGGATCACATGAAATGGTCTAATAATCTATTCTGTCCTTAATCTAAGAGTGTCATAAATTTCATTAGCTATAATATCTCTCATTTTGTTTGTCTCATGTTTTTTTCTTTAACTTCTTTGATCTTAATATTTAATGTATTTATATTAGCATTATTTGTATGTGTTATTGCTATTTCAGTGGTATCCAGTGAATGCACATATGGCAATGGGCACAAATTGAAACACAAGAAATTTAATTTAAACATAAGAAAAAACTTTTTTACAGTGAGGATGGTCAAACACTGAAAGAGGTTGCCCAGAGACACTGTGGAGACTCCATCTTTGACTATGTTTATTCAAAAGCCATCTGGACCTGTCTCTGAGCAACCCTCTGTAGTTGTCCTGGCTTTGAGTAGGGGGGTTGTACTACATGATCTCTAGAGGTGCCTTTTAATCAAATCTAATCTGTGGAGTATTCTGTTACTATATTTAGTTGATAGTAGTATTAATATTATGGGGGAGTTATATTTGTATTTATAGATCTGCTTAGACTTAATTGCAAGAAAGTTGGAAACTCAGGATAATTCAGTTTCATGTTACACTCAAAAAATATACCGTATGGCAGTACCTAGAGTAGGTCATTCTGAATTTGAATGCATTACAGATGTATACATTAATGAGGCCTAGTTTATTTTGTACCTGATGAGAAACCCTTCCCTTCTACTGATGTGCCAATAAGCAAAATCAAATTTTTCACATAAGCAGGGATGGCCACACAGTGAAAATGAATGCAGTGTGTACTTGCATCAAAAAATACTGTAGATCAAAAGGGACAGGAAGCACATAGTCTAGAGCAAGTATAGTCTTGGCATAGCTGGTGTCTAGATAATGTGAGTGAGTTATTTTCCTCAAGATGGATTTCCAGACTAATTATTCCCATTTCCAGCATTTGTACCTGAGGTCAACATTTCTAATTTTTCAAGCGTGCTCAGTTTTGGGTAGGATAGGAGAGTGGAATGCAATCTTGAGTGCCCGCCAGTCGGAAGTCGCTGCGGTGTCTGAGAGCCTGTCAGTTCCTGTCGTGCTCTTCAACCACAGCTCTTGGCTGTCTGTTTGTGGCTGACAAAGAGTCAAACATTTCCTGCTCAGTGGCCGGATGGAAAGGAAGTCCCATCTGCTTCCTGGTGCTGGAGGTGGTATGGAGAGCAGGGTGGCCAGTAAAAGCAAATGTACAAAGTGAGATACAATTTGGTGACCTCTCAAAGTGAAGCTTTGTGTCATCCTGCTTGAAAGCAATCATTGTTCCTGTGTATAATTAATTGTATGACTAAAACCATATCCACAGCCCCAAAACAAAGAGGATTAGAGGTTTTAAAGGTTTAGAGATCCTTGATTCTTGTTTCCTCTTTCTTTCTTAAATGTATTTTATGATACGTTTCTGGACTTAGATCAGTCAGTGTTGTATCACTCATATATCACCTCAGAAAACAAGGTTTTACTGATGGTTTCAGATAATTTAATGCTTATGAGAAGTGCCAGACAAGTTGATAGCCTTAAAACCTATGCAGTGCCTCCAGACACTGCTTGAAACCTGTTTCCTGCATCTTAAATCTGTCTGTTTTTCTCTATTTTCTGGCTGGTCTGGGACCCTATACCAGTTGGTATAATTCATCATAGTATGCTAAAATTGATTTATACTGTGCTGGCTTTCAGGATGCAAGGCTTCTGCCCAAAAAGTGTAGGAATGTGGAAAGTCTCTCTGTACAGAGTATAGAAAGAGCAGAACTGTTTATACTAACTCGGCGGCAGTGCATTCAACAAGAGACATTCCTACTATTTAAATACTTCCTCAGGCACTTTATATTGTCAGAAGACAGCTATTCAGTTAGTCCAGGTAGCTTAGCAAAGAGCCGTATCAAGGCAAATCCACATGACCACATCCATATGAATGCTGTGCTGGTCTGAGTCCTGCATTGGAAGAACATCCCACAGTTATCGGTTGTGTGGTGATTCTCTCTCTGACTCTGGGACATGCACTAAAGTACTTTCATTTTCTTATGAGTTTACCAGCCTTGGAAGCACTATCTGTGTCAATGGCATGAAAACACTATTTTTAATATAAACAATTTTCAAGTGGAGTTACTCATCACTAATTGTGGCAGATCTGTCAATTAAATTAAAAAAACCCCACTAAACGGACAGCAAGAGCTTTTTATGCAAATTTTCTTAGAGAATTGAGGTTATAAAATATGGATTGCTCTGTAGTGCAGATAATAAATGTATCTGCCTTTCAATTGTTTAGTTTTTATTTTCCGTGTTAGCCTCAATTTTATGAACTTTGCTGATACTGCGCTACAGATATTATGAGAGACTGGTAATAATGTCAGTGTCTGTATATCTGAAAAACAAAAACATGGAGATTTTTTTAATTATGTCTTGGCTTACATATTATGAAAGAGCAGTAGAAGCAGATTGATTTTTGCAGTCTTCAGGTAGGTTACATGCTTCAATGGGCTGCATCTGCTGTTAACTTCAGTTCATTCCTTTTAAATTCTAGGGGTTTGGGGTTTTCCCCCTTTTTTTTTTATGGTAGTCTTATCACTCCTTTTTGTATTTGAAGATAATTTTTCCCCATTATCTTTGGCTTCACTGTGATTCTTAGTGGTACAGTCAATAAAACATACAGAAAAACCATGGCAAGTTATCTTACGGCTATATTAGGGAGCACTTTTTTTTCTTTTCCCAGAAAAAAAGAAACAGCTGACTTGGTACTTTGAAAAGTTTTTAAACTAGAAAATTTAGAGGTTTAGTGTTTTTACTCTCTTTTTCATAAAAAAAACAGATCACATACAAAGTCATTGCTCTCAATCTGTTAAAATCCAGATCACCCAAAGACTAGCATAGCCATTATTTTTCTGTAACAAGCAATTTATCTTAATATAATGTTTATTTTACCTGTTGCCACTGAATGAGTTACCATCTCCTCCACTTTGGTAGCCAGCACTGGTGCCAGGCATGGTATCTTTGATTTAGGCTAACCATGGATTTGCAGACATAGCAAGGAGTGAAAAGAGTGGTCACAAGATTGTGTAACTAGTTCATTTATTCACTTCTTTTACATTTTCTTCAAACATTGCCGAGTTTCATTTTGAAAATACTTGAAAAGCAGATTATTTGCTTTTCCTTGTCCTCCAGTTGTCTTATTTGATACACATTTGGGAGAAAAATAGATCTCCATTTAATAGACAAATTCAGTTTATTGAACTAGGACATTAGCACTTTTACTTGCATAGAATTTTTCTGTTTAACCTCTGATTCTTTGACCTCTCCAGAAGGGCACACAGCAAGACATAGTGGAATAATTGTCTGGCCCAGCACCTGAGTCCATCCCATAAAGAAACACAAAGGCATACAAACTTCAGCTCTCATTAAGTATTATATTAAATTGAAATAAATCTGTTTCATTTGAAATTTTTCAGTATTTGAAATTCTGCCATAAGTTTAATCAGAATTACCTGTAGAAGATAAAATATAGTTTTACCAGCTTTACTAAAGACACAATGATTTAACTCCAGCAGAAAATATCTTGTTTCAGTATGCCTGATCTTTTTTCTCCAGTGTTTCAACTCTCAACACAACAGCAGTTCATCTGCTAGGACACTGGCAGTAGAAATACTAGAGGGTTTTGGAGAGGATCAGGTGGGTGAGAAAGTTATGTGACCCAAATGTTTTGCGCTGCAGTCTTTAACAGTACAAGACATAAATAGTGGGGAAGAAATACGGATTCTAGCTGCAATGTTCTGTATTTGTGCAAATATGGGGAGCAGGACAACTCAAGAGAAAAGAAAACCCAGAAAAATCCACGAATAGGGCATAAGCAATGATAAGCAATATTCTAAAGGGATAGGATAAGACATCATATAATTGCTATACCTTAGGGAAGACTTGTAATGGAATGCATGGTCCAATACCACTTAACTCTCCAGTTTGCATAATGGTATGACGTCCTACAAGGACATGTCCTAGGCCTCCATGAGATATTCAGGAGGTCAGGGATGTTAGTAAAAGAAGGAAGGCATCTACATTGTTCTGGAATTCTAGCAACCACTTTATTAACAACATTTAATAATATCAAAATACTTGGTGGTATCATACATTTTTGGTATCAGTGCTGTGAAAGATTGAAATTATACAGCCCACTGTTTGATAAGGCAATCACTGAACATGTCCAATAGAGGTTTCTGAAGCTGTGATGGAAGATATAATCATGGCCAAATTGCTTGGCAGGTCACACTCAGTCTCCAAACACTGATCTTGCTGAGGTCAAGATCAGAAAAGATAAATTATTAGAAAGACGGGATTTAAAGATGTCTCTGAGAACAAGAGAGATGGTTGACACTGGACTGACTAATACCTTTGTCCTCAGCGCTGGTGCCACTTTGAACACCTGAACCAGTTTTGTCACAGACTTCTCTGTGATGGGCAACTGAGGACCAAACAGCCATGGAGATTTTAAACTGGGGGTATGCAGTTCCTTTTTTACTGAGGTATGGGGTATTTCTTGATGAGGTCACTGTCTGAACCTAAATCCATTTGAAATGTGATGCCCTAGGCTTCTTGATCTGAAATGGCTTACAAAACATTGAAGTGTTTCCATTGTTTAAAGCTGAAGTGCTCGGGTTTAAAAGTAATTTGTATTATTCACAGTACTTTCTCATTTACAATGATTGAAGTAAAGTAGTTTACAATGATTCTGAGTGTTTGGATGTTTGTTTGTAAAGTACTATTTCCTGTAGTCTCTGAGAGAGAAAAATTTCTCTTAGAAGTTAACTGGAACCTATTCATATTTTCTTATCAACAGTTGCTTCAGCAGGTAATTAAATTGAGGTTTAGGATGAAAGAGAGTGAAACAGGGCTGTATGTAATATTGTTTCATCTCTACAAGCAATTACACACAACAAAGATATATTTAAAAAAGAAAACTATGAGATAAGGCTATGAAATGTTAAAACTTAAGATGGAAGTTAGTCTTATCTCAGATCTCTCAAGCTCCTTATTCAAAACTGTCTTTACTTCATCGGTTATGTTTACACTGACAATCCTTACCCTTCCCCTGTATGTTGCTTTCACATCATATCTATCCCATCTGCTATTTCCATCCCACTCAACAGTACTCCATGACTTACTCCCCCCACAATTTACTCTCTTCCCTCTCCCCACGTTTTTTTCCCCTCTACTTTTAACTCCCTGAATCAGAGGTGTCACTGGGAGACCCAAAGAAGTGTTTGCTCACCTCAGTTTAGGTGTTCAGACTCAGCACTCAGAGCACAAGTCATAAGAACATCATTTCCAGGTCCTTGGGGATGAAATCTTTGGGGAATTAAACTGTTAAATGTTAATCTATTGAACATGTGTGAACTTCCTTCCCTACCCCACCAACGGTAAGAAATTTAATCAACTAGGGTCAGATTTCAGAGGGTTGGCAAAAGGCACATCCTTGATACAAAGTGTGTTTACTCCTCCCTCCCTTCCTCCCTAAATCCCAGGTTTTAATCTGAAATTTGGAACACTCAATTTAAGGTCATTGGAGTTAGTTCACATGGACAAAACTTGTTTTTCCATAGCCTTGTCCTTGAAAGCAGCTGAGCTATTTTTGCTGTCATATTCCCAAAACAAACAAACAAAAAGATCAAAACTGGTCCAATGGAGACACCTAAGATGGGAAAGATTGAAGCTTGGCAATGCTGCAAGAACCTGAAAAAGGGCCATTAAACAGCAGGTGTCAGGGAATCTAAATAGGTTTAACTATTAGCTTTGGCTTTAAAGTATGTATTAAAACCATTATTTTACATTTCCCAAGGTGTTAATCAAATAAATTTATTTTCCTTCCCAGTTCTCTATAGATACAGTAACCTAGGCAGCAGCTCTGTAACAGCTAATGATGATTAAACATAGGTGCTAAAACAGAGCTTGTGCTCTGGTCTTCTAGTTCTATAAGAAGCTCAGCACTATTCCTGTGCTTTGATGACTAATATGATCCATATGAGTCTTGGAAATATATGGTGAACTGAACTTTTCCTGTTCAAATGCTTTGCTTGTTAAATTAGCCAGGTGATGGAGAAGTAGAAGGCATAAGCAGAGCAATCAAAAGTGCCTGTTGACATTGAAGTTCACTAGTAAGAAGAGATATGTGGTGGGTTGACCCTGGATGGATGCCAGTTGCCCACCAAAACCCACTTTATCACCCCCCTCCTCAACTGGGCAAGGGGGGAAAAAAAATATAACAAAAGGCTTGTGGGTCAAGATAAGGACAGCGAGAGATCACTCACCAGTTACTGGCATGGGCAAAACAGACTCGACTTGGTGGAAAAAATTAATTTTAATTTATTACCAATCAGACAAGAGGATAATGAGAAGTAAAACCAAATCTTAAAATGCCTCCCCCACCCCTCCCTTCTTCCCGGGCTTAACTTCTCGCCCAATTTCCATGTTTTCCCCCGCAGTGGCACAGCGGGATAAGGAATGGGGTTTGGGGTCAGTTCATCACATGTTGTTTCTGCCGCCCCTTCCTCCTCAGGGGGAGGACTCCTTCCCCCACACCAGCGTGGGGTCCCTCTCATGGGAGACAGTCCTCCATGAACTTCTCCAGCGTGAGTCCTTCCCATGAATGACATTTCTTCACTAACTGGTCCAGCATGGGTCCTTTCCATGGTGTGCAGTCCTTCAGGAAGGGTATGCTACAGTGTGGGTCTCCCCATGGGG
>NW_010333631.1:11789-12924 GCF_000700745.2 Antrostomus carolinensis
CCCATCTTTACTGATGGGCCCAGCCTTGTCCAGCAGCGGGTCCATCTTTTAGCCAGTGGCATTGGCTGTGTCGGACATGGGGGAATCTTCTGGCAGCTTCTCTCACAGAAGCCACCCCTATGCCTTCCCCACTACCAAAACCTTGCCACACCAACCCAATACAGGGTACTATGTGCTACTGACAATGATCTTAAATAGATTCATATCTATGGAGATAGGCTTTTCAGACATGCCTTCATCCAGCTTATGGCATGAAGGGTAAAACTCCAGTAAGATCAGTGGAACCGGTCAATGCTGAGTTTAACCACTGAGTTTTAACTAATATTGCCCATGTTAAATGTCACAGTTCTGTAGCTATTGCCTAACTAACTTCAGATTTCTCAGGCTTTGAGCACCTTTTGAATCATTCTTTCCAAAATGTTTCCAAAAAGACTGGAGGGATCATTTTTCATTCCATTTTTTTCTTTTTTAAGATAGAAAAATAGAGAAAAAACAAAACTATTGTTTCCAAGAAAAAAGAAATCAGATTCTGGTCTAAGTTACTCTGGTGGAAGGGAACCTGCACCAGTGTATTAGGAGCAGAATATGATTTGTCCTTTGAAATAAAATTGCAGTTTGTTTGGGGTTTTTTGCAAAATTTTTATTACTTTTATTTTTTTAATTTGAGAAACTCATGAAATTATCATTTGCTCATGGGACCCAACCATGTGCTATTCCAATTAAACCAGAGTATCCCGATATAAATGAACTACTCCTTCAAAGTTCACAGGATGTTCACATTGGCTCGCTTTCTTTAAGAAAAGATCCATACCATTTTTTTGTTCTTCCTTAGTTAACACAGTTTGTAGCTCAAAAGTACTGCACAGGATAAATTTTTTGTTGTTTTTGTAATTTTGGGGGGTTTTCCCTGTAAAATGGCCATCTGTACGTATATCATGGTTACATTACTTTTTTGAGAAATTAAACAAAGGTACTGAAGTTTAAACACTAGTCCATTTCCTTTGTTAGCAAAACAAATAAAAGCAGCCCAAGTAAGAGATTTTCTTAACTCTAAAGTAACATTGTCTGCCTCTGCAAAAAAAAGTGTTGAAAAATCAGCTGCTGGGGCTCAGTGTTGCTGTTTAAAGTGTTATCT
>NW_010333631.1:12938-43744 GCF_000700745.2 Antrostomus carolinensis
CCTACAAAGTGCTAGATAGAAATGGTCCCTGAGACGTACAGAGGCAAAGATTTCTAATGGTTTATTGTGGACATCAGCACAGAATTTATTTGCATCCCAAGATAATTTTCTAGAAATTGCAGAAAAATGAACATGCTATCTGAATTATGCCATTCTTAAACCATTTAAAGCCAGTTTAACTATTGGCTAAATTAATGTTAGTAACAACAAGGAGTTTGTATACTTTGTATATACTAAAGCTTTAGGCCCTGATAGTGTGGTTGGGTGAGGTCCTAACTGTTTTCCTGATGCTTGTGGTTTTGTTTTCCATCAATTTTCCATCACAGGGATCCCAAAACCGGAGTAAACTACATTCAATCCTACTGCAGATAGTGCCTCATGATCTCACTTACCACATGATCACTATGACCATTTCACATACCCTATCATCATACAACATTCCTCTGGCAGGAACAAAATTGTTTACACGGGAAACATCTCATTTATTTTAGGGTTGTTTTTTAACATGTGATATAGCAGGGGAAAGCAGTGAATTTGCAAAGAGAAATACTGACATTCACCAAGTAGTTCTTTAGAAATAGTTTTCCTAGCTTCAATACCATCAGAAATGTTTACTTTGGATTTTGGGACATTTGAAAACAGATCTCCCCTTTGCAGCAAGAAATCTGAGAGCAGCATATACAATCATGCCAGTAGCCAGTAGTTCAGTGTGCTGTCTCTGACAGGGACCTCTACCAGCTGCTTCAGAAAATATTACCGAATCAACTGGCCACAAAAATGTTCTTCTTAACCCATGTTAGTTAGATGTTGATATCTGCCTTGAAGCCTAACTCCTTCCACAAACTCCTGTGGGCTTTCAGAAATGCTTATTTTGGATGTTCTTACTATCCACACACATCCAAGACTTTTTTTGAGTTCTACTGGACTCTTGACCTAAATTATGCTTTGTGGCATGAATCTCAGGCTGATTGCATGTTCTAGGTGATTATTTCATTCATATTCCATTCCCCACACCACAATTTGGAAACAAAGTTTAGGTTAAGGAGCTAGCTATGTATGCCAGCTCTACACTGATTCATATTTTTGTTAATATACAAGAGAACCACCAAGATCAGCAGTACAGACATTAACCTAATAAAGAAGATATCTCATTCCATGGTGAATAAAACTAGCAATATTTCTTTTTCGAATGAAAGTGTGCCTTGGACAACATTCTAGGATTAAGAATGAAGGCAGCAAAAGAAAGATCATGTCAAATACAGAAAGTGACATGTTTTGGTTATGACTATGATAGAGAAGCAAAATATGGTGTCTCTTTGTTACTTGTTTTGCATTAGCAGTGTAAGTATCTAATAGTTAATGTTTGTTTGATGTCACTTGATTTAAAAGAAAAAAGGTCCTTGCCTACCATCAGTACCTAACATCAGTCCTCCTGTTCTGGCAGATTTGAAACCTTCTTGCACAAGCCCAATGTTTTATACCCTCATTGAGTCTTCTAAAATCTTAGGAACTGAAGCATCGTACCGAGCTGTAAATGAAATACCTGATGGTAAATATGTACATGATAGCTAATCTATAGAAACATAAGATTTTATTGTGCCTTTAGTATGAAGATTTTTGCAAATGTTAGTAATGAATCTTTCTGCTTAGCAACCATTGAATATCACTCAATTAGAATTATAGTTATTCACACAATGTCCACATTCCTTAGTGTAATGCAAATACAATGTACAGGAGAACTGCGCTTGCTGTAGTGATCTGTACCCACATATTTATTTGCTATTTCATTTGGAGACTGATGCTGTGTGAACATCTCCAGAATGAAAACTGCTTATATGGTTACTGCTGTACTATGGCTGGGGATGAAGGCATTTGCACTAGAGACATAAAGGCCTGTGTGGCATTTCCTCAGTGCTGCACAAACAGGTAGATGTTTCATGGGGAAAAAATGCAGTTGGAACCTAACAGAGACTCAGTGTGGCCAAGCAGCTGCAGAAAATACTCCTTTCTGGAGCACTCATCTGAAAGTGCCTGTCTTCTGATGCCTGACTGCTTGTTCCACTGTCTATCCACTGCTCCTACCTTTCCTGGCTCTCCTTTCCCTTATGTTTTTCAAACTTATCCTTTTCTAAAATAACCCCATTGAAAACATTTTGTAAAGCCAGAGGTAGCTGAGTTAACCTGAATTTTGCAAGGAATCTAATATTCTCTACCTATCTTCGTTCTGTACCTTTTTTATGTTTTTCTTTTCTTTTTTTTTTTTTTTAAGGGCTTCAGGATATGGACTGTATTATTTAATTGTTTGCAAATTATCTAGCATAACACTATACAGTCCACATTTTTTTCAGCCTTAAAAAGCAAGATATTGTTCAAACACTACAATTCACCACCATTGTCTGTGTGTGGCTACTGAAAGATGGGATAGGACACATTAACTGCTCAAAAATGCAGAAGAGCACCATGTATCCCAAAGTTTTTGTTAATTGTTCATCTGGACTGTAATTCCATTAAAAATTGCATATAAAAGTGCCGTTGTATCTCCCCTAGCTAGTGTTAGTCTGGGTAGTGCTTTATTGTTTCATATACTGTCTTTGTTGACTGGATGTTACAACCTAGCATTTGTCTGAGGCAGTGCAGCACATCCTTCCTCAGTTTGCAGCTGCACCAATATGAGGAGGCTGGCTGTACGACTGAGGATTTCCACTCTGCGAGTGTGAATTCTCACTGTGTACTGTCAGGCATTTCAGAGAGACAAGGAAAAGACCAGTTAAGGAAACAATACTGGTCACACAGCACTGACTCAGAGCATTCCAAAGAAATAGTCCTCCAAAAGAGAGGGCGCCTTCAAAGTAAAAAGGAAGAAGGAATGTCCTGACAGAGAGAAGGGACCACTGTGCTCACACCAGTACAAAGTCTATTCTTCCTTTCACAGAACAGGGTCTGAAAGCAGGCTGTGGATCAGAGTGGATGCTGCCTCCAGCCACCTCTAGAGCTGACAACTGAGGCTTGGGTGTTGAAAGTGCTAACCTTTCCACACCCAAGAAAGATCTTAATCTCCCCCAAGACTACTCATCCTGAATTTCTTGGCAGCTTCCTTTTTTCCTACAATGTCTTAGTTTGTGGGATCTTTTTTCACTAAGTCTGTGTGTCACCTTTGATGCAGACAGAGAAGGAATGGATGCTGCGGACATGACCAGACAGCTAAGGGTGCAGTCACACATCGCTCTGTAAGGCTGGGGGCTAGCTCCTATGCTGCCAGCCTATCTTCAAAACCATGGCTGCAGGCAGAGGGAGAGGAGGGGGTTGACATCAGCCTTTGTGTGTTAAAGAAAGAAGGAGGGAAAATAGGAGTACAGAGCTCTTCCCTCACTGTGCTGGGACAGGGACCTGGGGTCCAACTGGCAAGGAGGAAGGAGGGTGGTAATGCAGCTACAAAATTAAAAGGGAACATTGTCCTAATAAGAAAAAAGATGGAGTATTCCAGAGGTGTGATTCTTATTGTATATATTGGAGGGGAGCAATGGGCACCTAAAGTATTAGGCATGATCTTTAAGATAGTGGAAACTGTAAAAGTGCCCAAAGAAAATATCAGTGCTGCCTGAGTTTCTGCCCGTGTTCAGCTTTGCATTGCTTACCACTGGAATGCAGACAATTAAATCAAAAGAGGGTCAATAAAGGCTCTTTCAAAGAACCAAGCTTGAAAAAAGTGGTGATGCATCTTGAACAGTCTCACATATTCTCACACATCTCAGATTCAAAACAAGTAAGAACTATGCTAGTGGGCAGCTACCTCCCAAATAGGATAATAGTGTAGGTCCAGCTAGTAGAAGGAGAGTTAATTTAGGGTGAGCTAAATGCTAGGCTAAATACATAAGACAGTGAAAGTCTGATTCAAATCACTGGACATTTTTTGGGGGGGTGATTTCAATAGGACCAACTTCTAACATAATTTGTTTATTTTTAATTATTTATTTTTCATCAAAAATGTTTATATTAGTATAGCATTCAGAAAATACACTAGTTTGATCTCCAGGGCACTAAGAAGGCCTACTCCCAGCACAAATACCCCAAGGGCAACAGGAAATCAAAATGCTTCATAGTGCCCTACTTAGGCTCTATAGTCAGAATCTGATATCCCTCTTTTGACAAATATTCTGCTTTTCAGGTAATCTTTTTGAAGTCATGGGGCTACCCATTGTTTGAGGGATTCAAAATCTGGCAAGGGAGGAGTCCCTTCTAAGGGGAAAAATGCTGATTCTTTGTTCCACCCACTGAGCCAGCACTGTGCCCTTGTGGCCAAGAAGGCCAACAGTATCCTGGGGTGCATTAGAAGGAGTGTGGCCAGCAAGTCGAGGGGAGTTCTTCTCCCCCTCTACTCTGCCCTGGCGAAGCCACATCTGTCCAATTCTGGGCCCCCCAGTTCAAGAAAGACAGGGATCTTCTGGAGAGAGTCCAGCGGAGGGCCACAAATATGATGAGGGGCCTGGAGCATCTGCCTTACGAGGAGAGGCTGAGAGAGCTGGGACTCTTCAGCCTGGAGAAGAGAAGACTGAGAGGGGATCTTATCAATGTCTACAAATACCTGAAGTGTGTGGGAAAAATGGATGGGACCGGGCTTTTTTCAGTAGTACCCAGTGACAGAACAAGGGACAATGGGCAAAAACTGGAACACCAAAAGTTCCACACAAACTTAAAAAACTTCTCTACTGTGAGGGTGACAGAGCCCTAGAATAAGCTGCCCAGAGAGGTTGTGGAGTCTCCATCTCTGGAGATGTTCAAAACCCACCTGGATGGATGATTTCCTGAGGTCCCATCCAATTCCTACCATTCTGTGATTCTGTATTTTGGATAGCATACCTCAGAGCTATGTTAACTATGATGACTGTTGTTTTCATGATTTTGAAATTGTTGGCTAAAGCCTTCAACTTCAGTATTTGATTATTTGATTTTTCATCTGGAGGGAGGAATATTTTGAAATTGTTGGCTAAAGCCTTCAACTACATAATTCAGTATCTGATTATTTGATTTTTCATCTGGAGGGAGGAAGGTAGGGCAGTTTGATTTTTTTCTTCAGTTCAAGTTTTGTTTTCACAAATAATAACAAGCACATTAGCTAAAGAACTAAAAAAAAGGTTACTTTCAGAGTTCTTTAATATTGTGGTGTCATTAAAAGCAAGGAAGATTTTATATAGTCAATGCACAAAATTAGTCTAGTCTGTGCTTGATATAAACATACATTATATTAGTAGGAATTCTTTTTATATATGAAAGGAAAATAAAATCTCTCAGTTTACATTTACTTGGAAAGTATTTTTTTGCTAAGTACATGCTGAGCAACTTTCCTCCCTTTTCTCAGAATAGGCCTGTGTCTCTCTGTGGTTAGCCAAACTGGATACAAGGTTCAGGTACTTTAAGGATTGCTTAGTTTAACAAACCTCTATCCTTTGTACTTTTCTTTTATGCTGCTGGCATGTCACACCAATGGCCGGATGTGCATTACTAATACAGTGTTTTTCATTTTGATGCTGACAGCTTCATCTGAGTTATATGTGTAGCACTGGATTGTTACTAAGCCTGTAGAGTTAGGACATTTAGAAGGAAAACTTTATTCTGTTTCTCCTAGTGAAGAGTGTACTGGTGAAAATAGTGACAAAGTAGTTCAGCAGAGACAGAAATGCAGTAGTCTTGTTATTGCCTCCAAATTCTGTCTTTTCAGTCTAGCACCAGGTGGTAGAACTGTACCAGATGACAGGAACTGCAAAATTTGGCCAACATAAAATCATAGAATGTTGTGAGTTGGAAGGGACCCACAAGGATCATCGAGTCCAACCCTTGTACTAGCATAGGACAATTGCAAGATTCAGACCATGTATCTGAGGGCCTTGTCCAAATGCTTCTTGAATATTGTCAGGCTTGGTGCCATGAGCACCTCCCTGGGGAGCCTGTTCCAGTGCTCCACCACCCTCTGGGTAAAGAGGCTTTTCCTAATGTCCAACCTAAACCTGCTCTGGCGCATCTTCCTGCCATTTCTTCTGGTCCTATCATTGGTCACCAGAGAGATCAGGACCCGCCCCTCCTGTTCCCCTTGTGAACAAGTTATAGACCACAACGAGATCTCCTCGCAATCTCCTCTTCTCCAGGCTGAAGTCTCCAAGTGACTTCAGTCTCCTCATACAGCTTCCACTCTAAGCCCTTCACCAATTTAGTAGCCCTCCTCTGGACACTCCCCAGTAGCTTTAACGTAAATAGCCAGGCAAGATCTACAGGGCTAAGGGTGGCAGAAGGTAACAGGTGGTTTGTTTACCATGACCATTTCCATGCTGCAGATTATGAATTGACACCAAAACAAGTTGTGTATCAGTACTATTGCAGTTGTTACAGATTGCCATGGAAAGGAAGGAACAATCAGGCTGGGATAATAACAGTAGATAATCTCTTAAAATAGTTTAATCATCAGAAAAATATGTAACTGTAACTGAAACCTAAGTCTCACAGATTCATCTTCCTTTGTCTTACTCCTCACCCTTGACTCCCCTGCCCCCAAACAAATAAATTCTGTATATATCAGGACTTCAACACAGAAAAATGTGACACAGTTGTTTAAGTTACCTGTCTTGTATATGTGTTATATACACTTTGAGTCCACTTTGCTATCTCTGTTCATGTTTCTGTTGTTCTTACCTGGCAAATTCATAACCCACAGCCTGGACACCCGAGGAGTCATTCCTTATAGTTTACAGATGCAGTTCAGCCATGCACACAAATTGAAAGTGAGATTCATTTAGGAATGAGAACAAAGGCTCATCCATCGATATAAAAGCCACAGGGCTTCCATTTATTCAGCTCTTAACTTTCTTGTTAGCCAGGTAGGGAATGAGCCAAGAGGTAGGCATGGTAGAAAAATTATTTACTCAGAGCTACTGGAATTAGATTAGCTGTTAAGAGACATTGAACTGAAACGACAACAGGTTTAATGAAAATGCTATGGGAACATAAGTATGCTGATAGGGGCATTTGGGGAAAGTAAGAAAAGACTTTTAAAAGGCTGTAAAAGTGTAAAAGTGGTTAGATGAACAGGAAAGATCGTTGTGGGCATTCAGAGAGTGGATTGTTCTGCTAACTGGGTTTGACAGTAACCATGTCTTCATACCCCACTGTTTGGAAAGGCAGGTATACAAAAAGACTGCCAGGTCACCAAGCTGGCTATGTTCTGTCCATGAACTGGCTTTATACATCTCATTTGTGAGGTCTTTTTAAGCAACATTTCTTTGTAAAGGGACTCACCACATAACCTTTTGGCAAGTTCTCCCCTGAGTGTGTCATGCCTGTGAGGATATCCTGTGATCAACCCTCTGAATTCAGCACAGTTTCAGAATGAGTCTGAGCCTTCACAGGCAGTTGCCAGCCCTCGCCCTCCAGAAACCCGAGGAAGTTGCTGGGGTCGTGCTGCTTTTCCACCTCCCTGGTTATCAAGTTGCACAAGGGCACGGGTGTTCAGAGGAGGACTATACATGGACCAGTATTCTTGGGACACTAGGGAACAAGAAGAGAATATTAATATCAGGAAACCCAATACTGATTTGCAGATCATCAGCTGCCATGTACCTATGCATGAACTCACATGGTAGCATCTGTGATGCTAATCCTGAAAGTTGCAGATATCTGACCTAATTTCCTAAGACCAGTCTTCATTACCACTGTCTGACTAAATCTCTGGAGAATGCTATAACCTTCAGGAAAGATAAACCACAGAGATGAGAAGGGGAATGGAAAAAGGGAGAGCTGTCTGCAGCAAAAGATGAAGGGGATGATTAAGACGCCTTCCCCACTAAGGGGCAGAATATATCTGAGACTAGTCCTGATCAGTATAAAGAAACCAATCCAGGAACACTCAGCACAGGAGACATTATGGTTGAACAGAAGGAACAGCCTCTACATGCTGGCCACCTGCTGTACGAGAAGTTGATGAGATTAATTTTTGAAGGAGGAGGGAGAAAGATTATCAGGTGAATAAAAGACCAACAAACTGCTAAGTATGTTTAAAAAAGAAACACTGACTTATTATAAAAAATTATATTTAAATGGGATGAAGATTAAGATTTAATAAGAATATCAAGATTGCCCTAAAACTGTCTGAGAGGAAGCTCTGATCATCAGACTAGGTTGTTAATATTTGCTGCTTTTGCTACCTTCAGTACTGACCAATTTACTTCAAATTTACTGACACCCGTCCCTCTAGGTTTTTGTGTTAGCAGAACTCAAGAGGCAAAGTTAACATTCTTCATTACTAGAGTCAAAGCTGTTGTGGTATTAGATTGCAGTAGCCATGATGGTGCAGGGATATGTGAGAGGCCAAGCTAATAGGGAAAGCAGTTTTCTTGGATAACTGAGAAAAACAGACAAACTTTACAGTTCACATGCCTTTCCCAGTCAACACTCCAATAGTCAAACTGGGTGAGGGTGGCTCAAGCATTCAGTTCATATTGATGCCTGAAATTGCTAAGCAGAATTCGAGAGCCTGGTTACTTGCAGCACTGGCTCCCTCCACCTGCTGTTTGCTCTGTCCCCTGCAATGACAAGATAAGCCACCACTGAAGTGTATATGCACATGAGCAGGGGGCAAATTTGTCAGCCGGTGCTTGTCTTTCATTGCAGGATGCTTTCAAAACCGTGAAAGGAGATCACTATAAGAGATGTTGGTATTTATTTTATGGTATTACTAGTACAGCAGCTGCTAGACAGTATGTGGCATCATTTGAAATGTTCTCAGAGAAATTTGCTCTTTGTTCTAGGTACTGATTGCTTGGATAAACCTTGTGAAAAGTTCGTGTATGCAGTATGATCCTGGGCAAAAATACTTGTTTTATTAAAAATGCCATTAGTTTGAATAGAGTTATAAAGTATGGTAAAATATTTTCTTAAAGATTTCAGCTCTAATAAATTGGCCAGACTGTTAACGTTGAAATTAAACCCAAGTGAATAACACATTTTGAATAATTTGAATGTTGCTTCTTTTTCTCCTCACAGAATAACCAAAACATATCCCACTTTCCTCAATTGCTTTTCAGAAGTTTTCAAGCATTCTGTGATACAATTCAACTCTAAATTTTATGTGAGCATGTGGTATTTATTTCAGTATGTTGTTTCATTGTTAATGTCAGATGTCATGTGGATTCATTTTCACTTTTAAACAAGTTAGGTATAAAAACAATTTATTGCAAAATAGACTATGCTATGTAATTTTAAATCCCAACAGCTGTCAATATTAGCACATTTAATGTAATATTTTGTTCCCATTAAATGTTTAAACCACATCATACTGACTGATATCCATGGATAACTTAAAAAAAAAATGGGCACAAACATGAATAAAGCTTATAATGGGAATTATTGTAGAACCAGTGTCAATGAAATATCTCAGAATTTTTTGTAGTATTTGGTTTTCTCTACTGGATTGTTTGATTTAATCTTTTGTCTGTCATTTTAGCAAAAAATGTCACTACAGTCTGTGCTCTGTTTCGAAACATCCTTGATAGTTGGAATTTAGATTTTGTGCCCTTTCTGCTCTACCTTATTTTCTCTCAGAAGCTTTTGCAATTGGTGACAATTTAGAAGAACAGATCCTAACCTGAAGTTACCAGATTTTCCTAGTTAGTGTCTCTTGTCTTTCAGATGGCAGTCTGTTATTCCACAAGTTATTTCATTTGAGTCCTTTGGAATACCCTTTCTCAGGTCTCATGAAGTTGCAAGTCTGCAAAATTCCCCATTTCTATGGGTCAGTTGTGGAGTTTTATTTTTCCAGTGCTTCACGAGAGTATTTTGTACACAAACTGTCAGATTCTGCAACCCTTTACTTTGCCATTAACCAAAGGTTGTGTTAGAGCAGAGTTTGCAAATCCCATTGACTACAAACTGCAACGTTAAATTCTGCATAGCTGCACACTTGCAGGGCAAGATTCGGCCTGGCCCATAGTGTCCACAGGGAGCAAAATTGTGTGCATGTTATGACTCTTAACTATTTCACTGGACCACTGGAATCTGAAGGAGGGGGCTAGCCTTTAAAAGTTAAATACTGCAGAGTTGAGCAACCTGCACACAAATGGTATGAAGTGCAGCTTTTAAACTTCTTATAAGATTGGATGGGTCAGCACTGACTTTCTGCTGGTTTGTAGCCGTTTGACATAATATACTTAAAATGTGTCCCACAGTTCACAGTGGAGCAGATATATGTGACCGGTACACTCCATAAACTGAGGTGAAATGAAGTAAAATAATGGCATCTCTACTTTGAATTATTGTCTGTGTTTAGTACCCATTTTAGGAAGGTGCTTTTCAGAAATTAGGACCTGAAAAAATGCACTTATTTTATAAGCTCATTTTATAAATCTACTCCAGGAAGAGATTTGTATAAGAGCTCCATCAGACTCTCTTCTTTGCCTGTTACAGGAATATGGTTACTGAGCTCCCAAGCCAGGCACAGGCAGCTGTAGGTCACCCTGCTGTCAGCTCAGAAATGCAAATGTAGGCTACTGCTTCTTCAGTTTTCCAATAAATCTGTGAGTGCTTGCGGAAGGAGAGTGAGCCTTAAAGGGTGTCTATTAATGCTGTCTTATTCTAGAGCCAGCTCTAGGCAGGAGCTGCTGCTGTTTAAAGGGTTCCTGTGTTTTAAAGCTGGCCTTATAACAGCTGAGCTGAGATGTGCAGAGGTTCCAGCAAGTGAAGCATGGAAGAGAGAAGTTGTGGGACAGTAAACCTGGCTGGGAGAACAGGGGTGATAGGGCTGTAGGTCAGAAAGCAGCCTTCAGAAGACAAGTACAAATGTAGCTATTGCATACAGTGTGCTGCTGTTTATTCCTGTTCCTTAAGAAGGAAGGATGGCCTTAGATTCAGGGTTGCCTTAACACAACCCTGGCCCAAAATCACTGTTTCTAAATTTCTGTAAAGACTATAGAATATTACCCAAATATTTGGAACGCAGAGGTGGTAGTAGATTATGATAATTCATCAGACAAAATGTATAAATACCTCCTATAGTGTGAAAGGTCTCTTTAGGCAATCACAAATACTTGCAAAAAGACGCTGACTAACTTGGGCTTGTTCAATGTGGCAGATGTGGCTCTTCATTTCCTACAGGACCCAGGAGAGGTGGTAGCTTTCTTCTAGAATGAGGAAGTTAATCCTGAATGCACTCTGCAGGAAAATTACAAAAAAAGCCTGAATTAGGCAAGCAGCTTTCACTGGTATGTGTTGTAGTTCTATCCACTGGAATTCAGCAAAATAAAAAAGTTAGATTTAGGCTTTGTGATGAGGGTCGAAATGCTTTTTTGGAGGAGGCAATTTCCATTTGTCATAAGCTGATACAAGTGGAGCTTTGCCTTTGTAAGCCCTGCTCAAAGCATGACGGAAACTCCACAAACCCAAAGCATGTGACCCTGAATTCAATAGGTGTTCTGCTGGTGGGACGGCTTGCTGCACTGGACTCTGTCTGTCACTGTCAGTCTGTGGGTGTTATCATTAATTGCTAACCTTAATAAAACTGAGAATATATTCTCACTCTCCTTTTCTTAGAAACCCAAATACAAGAGGGACTGACTTTCATAAAGTGCTTTGGCAATGCACATTCCCTGGTTTATCCCATCAGATTGGACTACAGCTGTGTGGGACGTGCTGTACTTCCTCAAGGGCACTCTTTTAAATGAGCCAACAATATCAAAACCCCATGGGTATGTGAGCCTGGCCTGCACATGCTTTTAGCTTTCATATCCATTTAACCAGCAATTGCTGCAGTTTCTCCCATTAAAAAATGATAAATACAAGGCCTCTTCTGATATTTTTTTTAATGTAGAAGCTTTGATTCCATGAACTTTATGGCACAGCCCTCCCTGAGTGTGCTAAGGGGCCTTCCTGGCCTTCACAAGCTGCATAGAGGACTCCATCCCACCCCTGCCAGTGGTCCCAGGAGCACCCTTTCAGGTCACCCCTGAGCCTTCAGTCCTACTGCCGCTGTGGTGGAAGGACTAGCCTCCAGCTCAGCCGTGGACCCTGTCAGTCTGGTCCCTGACCTTTGGAATGGTCTCAGACCTTTTTTGTTGCTATTGACCTGCATAGTGATTCCAGGGCTGTGTCCCAAGCAGTCTACCCTCACCAGACCTGGCCCTGACCAGTGAGACTGACCATCCAGCTTGATGTTGGACCTGTCCCACCACCATGAACTGACCTGATGAGCAGCAGTCTCAGCTGAAGCTGGCCCAGGTGTCTTGCTCAGGCACTGTAGCTGCTGACCATCTTACTGTGCTCACCTCCTGCCATCCCATCTCCTAGGCAGCCCTGGCCCTCACTGCATCATGGCGTTGCAATTAAGAACACTTCTAGATACCTTAAGGGTTTTTTTATCTAGATTAAAAGAGCACCAAAACTGCACGCCAGAATCTCAAAAGTTAAGAACTAGTAGGATCAAGTTTGCTAGAATGGGGTCCCCTAGTGAAATGCAGATTTTCTCCCATGGGCACACATTGCAGGTTGGAGGAGGTATTAGCAGTAGCTCTGAACTAGCATGAGAACCCAAAGCAGTGTAATTGTGATGGCATGATGCACCCTAGCAGGTTAATTTATTTTGCTGAAGCATAATATGAAAATAGCTTGACTGACTTGCCGAAACACTATAGCGGGAAATCTGAGACACAAATAAGGACAGAAATCACCTTTCCAAGGTAAATTTCATTCGTTACAGCTGCTTTTTCTTCTGGCACCGACTCATTTATTTTGTGTTCTCTCCCTTAGCAATGAATACAAGGGAGATATTTCATACAACTTATTAAGGGCACAAGTCCTTTTTATTCCCACAGGACAGCTCATGTTCTAATACTATGTGATAATGGTGCTAAACTGTTGCTCGGATCATCCTCGTGGCCCTCCTCTGGACTTGTTCTAGCTGCTCCATGTCTCTCTTGTGTTGGGGAGAACGTTAATCGATGCTTTGTAAATTTCAGCCTATATATCAAAAAATAGAAAATTCCCACTGGATTTGACACAGACACTGTGCTTAAGCAAACAAGATAACACTCTCCAGGCAATTACCATGAATCTGTTTATCAGCAGTAATAATCTTTGTGTAATCTCACATACGAGATCTTAATCTACGTAATTTCTATCAGATGCTGCTGTCTGGAAGAAGTATTTTCCTTGTTTAGGCAGCAGTCCTGAAATCTGAAGTTTGAGGAAATTGAAGGTTACCAGTTAATCTGCTAATCTTCCTCTATGAAGGCATCTTCTAGACAGATTCATGAAGCACAGGTATTTCGGCACAAGGACAGTAAATATTAAACTACTGAGTCTGAGATTATTGCAGGAAAGTTTTTCTGTATGATAGACCAACCTAAGAGGACTTCAAGATTTTCAACTCGAGCACTCTCGATGGAATGGCTGCTGACCTCAGAGTGACAGTACCTCTCTGGGCTCCTGAATTTTACACATTTACAAGTACTCTTGTCTCACTATCCCAGTCCTCTACTTGTTTTATTTGGTAAATATAACATTAAAATAAAGCAGTCTTGGCACTAGAGCCACATAAATAAATTGCTTCTTAAAAAAAAAAAAAGACAAAACCAAAAAAACCTTTTAATTCAGTCTTCACAGCTGTTTAAAAAATGCATAATGAATTGCTAATCAGAAAGCTATCTAGTTTCCCTTTAGATGGAAAGCTGATAAAATGCATTCAGAGCAGAGAAAGAAAGTGGCAAACTACAGATTAACATGCTGTAGGATGTGTAACATATTGTGAGTTATACAAGCAATAAGTGGGAAAATACCCAGCTTTTATATGACAAGTTCCAAGAAGCATATAATTCATGAAGAAATAGATTAAACACATAATTGAGTTGACATAATACACTGAATAAATTTACCAAATGGTATCATATTCAGTAGAATAAAGAAAACATAATATAATGGGTGGCAAGCATACTGAACAGGGTAAAATTCTTCATGAAACTGGTATATAACTCACTGCACCAATCAAATCTGGTGAGTCAATAAACAAAGCAATTGAATGACACTTGTAACAAGCATATGAAAGATTCTGAGTCAGAGGGACCACAGGAACAGATTAACTATTCAGTAATAGATTTTGCTTTGCAAATGCTATAGGTACCAATATGTCAACAGAGGAATATATTATATCATAACACATTATCATTGTCACATTTCAACTGCTGAATAATTTTACTTAATTACTTGCAGATTGTTTTGTTTTATGTATGAGTTGTAATTTTCTGGGATGGTACTACACGGTAAATTTGGATGGGATTTCCAGTGCTTTTGCTGTTTTTTTTCACTCTTCTTGATAGTTTACACTGTAATCCAGAAGAAACTATCTAATCTTTAGAGAGTAGTGATATTGAGAATAATCTCACTTTACATGAAATATCTGAATGTTAATCACTTAGCCTAAGCTAGGTTGTTTTCATAATCAATGGATAGCATTGAGCTTTTCCAAAGGGCACTTCTGCCTATTCTAAAGATGAATAAATTGAATTTTGCTGAGTCAGATGAGAATCCTAATAATAAATTAAGATGAATCAAAATCCAAGTCTCTCCAATTGAGCAATTAATGCAAAGAATCTCATATGCTGTAAATTCACAAACTAATTTATTATGCAGAAATTTATCCACATAGACCAGTCTACAAATAGTTCTCTTGACTTCCTTGTGAAGTTAATAGAGTATCTGAGGGAGGTGATTATATTAGGTTGAGGGAGGTGATTTTCCTCCTCTACTTTGCTCTTATAAGGCCACCTGGAGTACTGTGTCGTTCTGGAGCCCCCAACACAAGAAAGACATGGACCAGTTAGAACAAGTCCACAGGAGGCCACGAGGATGATCCGAGGGCTGGAGCACCTCTCCCATGAGGACAGGCTGAGACGGTTGGGGCTGTTCAGCCTGGAAAAGAGAAGGCTCCAGGGAGATCTTATATCGGCCTTCCAGTACATGAAGGGGCCTACGAGAAAGCTGGGGAAGGACTTTTCATAAGGGCAGTTAATGACAAAACAAGGGGAAATGGCTTTAAGCTGAAAGAGGGCAGGTTTAGATTAGATATTAGGAAGAAGTTCTTCTTCACTGTGAGGGTGGTGAGACACTGGAACAGGTTGCCCAAGGAAGTTGTGGATGCCCCCTCCCTGGATGTGTTCAAGGCGAGGCTGGATGAGGCTTTGAGCAACCTGGTCTAGTGGAAGGTGTCCCTGCTGGTGGCAGGGGGGTTGGAACTAGATGATCTTTAAGGTCCCTTCCAACCCAGACCATTCTATGATTCTATATTCCTTTCAAGGAATCCTAGTGTCCACTATATCCTTACATCACAAAATAAAACCAAGAGAGAAGAGTGCAGTTACCTTATATTAAAATTTATTTATTATTTTTATCCAAAGTTTTCAGTAATCTGGATAGTTTTCCACTGCCTAAAATTTCTAAATCTGCAGTTTTTTCACTCCTTTCTTCACAGCCTTCACTCCTCTGACACACTTTTGTTACTCTGCTATGGCAATAAAAGATGTGGCTTTTGCTACAGTTCTAGATGAGGATTCTTACAAACCAGGCTGGTGACAGTTTTGAAGAGGAGTTTGCCCCCTACACAATCTTGCCTGTGAAGGGTCTGAAAGGAGGTGTGGATTCAAAGTTTACAGAACTTAAAAGCAACTCAATGACCATTTTTCTTTCCATTTTGTTACGCTGTTAATCTTGCGGCAAATTCTTTCTGTTCTCCTTACGCTCAGGATTCCCTTTCCATCCCAAATTTGTTTATATTTTTACTTCTTGTAGGCTATTTGTCATTACATCATCCTAACTATAATAACTAACAGAAAAATATCTGGTCAGGGCTGATATTCATTTCCAGAAGATGTGCAAAAGATGTGCCACTGTTAAACAAGCAATTTTTCCCCCATTCATTCTAGAGCTATTGTTACAAGACCTACTTTTTCTGCCTAGATCTTTCAAATAATGTTGAACAAATTGTATTCAATGTCCAGCCTTTGGTAACTAGGCAAGGTTCTGGAGAGTAGAACCTGGCCCTGGAAAACAGACTGTGTCTCCACCCTGTATCTCTACAAGAGCTGTATCTCCCTGTATCTGTACAAGAGCACTGACTCTTGTGAACCTGGGGAGAACGTGTAATTGTTCTGTACCTCAGTTTCCTCACCTTAAAAGTGAAAAAATCAAATTATCAACAGTTGTCTTAACATTTCAGATAACACAGATAAAAACCGCTGGACATAGAGATTGAGATGTTCAATTCTAATACAACAGTATAATTTTAGTGTCTTGGGGAATGGCTTTTTTAAACATCCTTAAAAATTCTGACTAATTTTACCGAGGGAGGCTGTGTGACATATGGTAACTGATTATTCAAATTAATTTTATTTTTTCTCTCTCCATTGACCATTTTTGTACTGTCATTCTTTGTCAACACTCTTCATTATATTTGGTATGAAGATTTAACTTCATTGTCAGTACTGCAGAGTGTACTATATAGTGTCTGGACATATATCATTACTGAAAATAATCTAGAAGAAAGATTTTACTACATTAATTGTTTCTTTTATACCTTGGTGTGCATTTTAACAAGATTCAATCATGAAAGTTTTCTGAAACATGAAAAAAAATTTCCTAAGGACATTATACTACAATATAGACTCCTGGGGGAGAATTAAACTTCTGAAATGGGTCAAAAGTAATGTAGTCCTTAAATCATTATGGGAAGGGCCACTACCAAAGCCAGAACACTTTCATATCAGTGGTATATGACTGTTATCTTGTTTACTGCAAAAGGAGCTTAGAGTGAGAAGGTTGAGAGAATGAGTGAGAAGTGCTTTTGCCACAGTTATACAATTATATTTCAGGTCACAGCAGACCTAAATCTAGAATTTCTGGCACAGTGTCTTACAGGCTAGAAAGCTGCTAAAAGCTTAAGACCTCCTACCATGATCTGATTTCACAGAGCGGTGTTAGTTTAACACTTCATTATTTTTTGTTGTGGAATGTGATAAAATAGAGGTGGTGTTTTGAATTTTCTCCTTACAAGAAATTTGTATCATGGAAAAATGACTCAAGTTTAAGTATTTGCAGATAAAAACAATATCTTATAGGTGAAAAATCAGTTATATATTTAAGCACTTGCTTCTTGATTTTTATCCACTGTATTTATGCATATCTTTGCTCTATAATTTTTAAACCTTACAGAGTGTTCATCTAGCTAGGATTCATATTTGAAGTTACTAATAAATTTATGAATGTTCATAACACTAAGAACACTGTCTTGACAGAAGATTTTTCATTTGTTTCGTCATTAAATCCATGAGATAACTCCATATGACAGAGAAATCAAGCAAAAGACTTACTTAAAAAAAAAAAAAATCTTCTCCCACAGAGAGCGTGAGGCTAAAGTGTTTGTCAGGTTTAAAACTCGGGGTCTGAAACAGGTCTGGAGTAGATTAGAAAGAAAAGAGTGTCAAAGGGGAACAAAAACAAACACAATTGCTTCTTTGAAGGATGATAGTTCTTCAGCCGAAGTTTCTGTGTAGTTCCTGACAGTTTGTGTATGAGAAAACATTTTGTGAATAAACAAATTATACTAAGAAATTACTTATGATTCTTCGTAAGTGGTTTCTTCTCTGAATACAAAATAGATGTGTTTCTTTTTCAAAATAGCCATGCTATTATTGCAAGCTTTCTCATTCATTACTGCTTAATTTCTCCTCATAAGAGTCACGTCCTTTCAAGTGACCATCCACTGTGAAAGTAGGAACCTGGTCTTCCTTACAACTTCTTCTTCAGCGCTAAAAGATGAGTTGTCTTTCTTTCTCTTTTTTATCTCAATTGTTAATTAACCTATGGAGGAAACAGAAGGAGAAAGAACAGTGTTTTAGCCCTGTTGATGAGAGAGAAAAAATAGATTTTAACTGATAATTTCAAATACATAATGCGCTACAATTCATGGATTAAATTTTGACTAGATTTAACTGAAGTTAGATTCCTACTTTAATTTCTAAAGGAGCTGAAGTGACTTTGGAATGAAAACTGTAATATGTGAAGTTAAAAACTGGTCTCGCAATAACTTTTAAATAATTTTTCATTTCATAATGTTCTTTCTAGTGATAAAAGCTCATCTCTGCTTTCAAGAGCAATGAGAAAATAAAAAAGAGAGAACATATGGTAGGATCTGCTGCAGCCAATATTGGAGTCTGTAATGAGTCCTTCCAGTGACAGGCATGAAGGGACCAGCAGCTTTTGAGGCTTCAGCAAAAGCTGATCAAATATAGTTTTCTTACGTAGGCTCATGTTAAACAACTCTGATTCCTTAAAAGACAAACAGCTAATAAGACATAGCTTTGGTTGTGTCTTTTCCTTGAAGTCCCTGCCTTCAGGTCGCCTCTCGACTGCATAGATTAGAGTGCAAGGCAGATACCAAGTTCTCTAGAAATGTAGAAGACAACGAGAGGAAATTTAAGTGTCACTTCACTCTTCATAAAGGAAATGTTAAAAAAGGAAAACAGTAATAAAATAGCCTTACTTTTTATACTAGCTTGTTCTTCACGTGCTCATTCATCACTCAAGAGGGAAACCTGGAGACTACTGCACTTCATGAGCTTGAAACACACTAATAGTATGTTTGCAATATGAACACTGGTGAAAGAATAAAGTTTAATCTAATGGGAAAAAGTCATGAACAATATGCTACTCTAAAAAGTCATAAGTTAACTTACAATGAAGGAAAGTAAAGGTTCTGTTGGATTGTTGATATCAATGAGAATAATTACTGGAGAATTCTCAACAAAAAAGATAGAAATATGCTTAGGTAAAGAAGTCATAATATTTGGAATGACAGTGAATAAAGATTAAACGTGATGGATAGTGCTTGATGTATTACAGAAAACACAAAATACTGGAAGTACAAAGTACTTGGTCAGAATGGCGTAGTGACCTCCACATCCTAGTCCACAAGATAGAGCTGTATGCATTTTCTGCAAGCCAAAACTAGTCTACCTACCGCAGGAAATCTTCTAGTGGTCAGTGGCCAACACTGAAGCAGAAGATGAGTATATTATCAGCTTAAATAACTAGGAATCATTAATTTTAAAATTCAGACTGGGGTATGAGCCAACATCATATATGAAACAATAATTTATCAAAGAAAATAAAGCAACAGGTTGTAGAAGCTGAATGTTTAAAACTTAAGGTACATAGATATAGCAGTTTTCCATTAGGGGATTATTTGAATTAAATATATAGATAAATTTCAAACTGTAATAGATACAGTAGAACAAGGGCAAAATATAGATTTTATCAGGTTAAAATGTCTTATCTACATGAAGACTCAACTGTCTCAAATTCATACCCCTGGAAAGTTCTTGTTGTATAGGAGAAAGTGCTGGAAATGCTGAATTTTATGTGAATAAAAATTATTCAAGTTGCTTTGTAAAAAATTTCCTCCATCTACAAAAAGACAAATTTTATACAGATAGATAAGTATTTAAAAATTTATCAGCAAGACTCAGAAATGTGCCCTTAAAAGTAACAGAAAAACACAATGCACATTTATGTACAACTAAAGACCTTTCTAAGGAGATAATATTTCATCTTATTACCATTTAAATTTTTTTCTGGGCCCAAGAGTTTCATAGGAAAATGCAACAAATCTAAGAAGGAGTTCTTAGTACTTCCTGGAATTTTATTAAAGGTTCTTATGCAATTCCACATGTTTTTTAAAAAAAAAAACATAAGAAAAGCATATGTGAGGATTTTTCTAAGAATTAAGAATCCATGATACGGACAAGAAATACTTTCTAGAGGGCTCAAGTAGCAGTATTGCAGAAGCTTGATTTGTCACACGTGCAGAATGAATAATCAGGAGACATCTGTTGGTGGCACAGGAAAACATGGCCCTCTTGCAAATCAGACATAGATTTGTTTACGCTTACTAAAAATACAAGCTAGAGCAAAGAAACATCCTATGTGTTCAACATTATCCACATTCCCTTGAGGAAGTTCTAACATGCACAGTGGCTTGTAATGAAAAAAAATATTTTTTTATATCCACACCTGGCATAGTAAACACTGACAGACATCTGTGTAATATGGCATGACTCTAAATGGTCTATAGTGAAGTAAAGGCTTCTACATGTGACCACTAGATTCTGCTGTCCCTTCATCTAAACAATAGAAAAAAACCTGTCAAAGTAACGTAGAACTTTCAGAAAAAGAATGCAAAATTTTATATCAACCTGTATTTAGCCTGATTATTTTATAAAATAGCACTAAGGAATCATGAATTGTAAGCAGACATGATTTTCAGTTCCCCTTCACTTACAGAAAATAATATCAAAGTCACCAGTGGAAGATGTTGATGTAAACTCACCCAAGGTGGTTTGTGCTACATAGTTCATACTCAATGTTATGAACAAAAGCCTTTCTGCAATATCTGGTAAACACAAAAATAGGAAAAAAAAATAGGGATATTAAAAATGTACCTTTTGTCCAAACTTTAATTCCTGGAATCAGTCTTCTTACTAAGATACACCAACATACTGATCAACATTCTTGTCAGATCTTGCACCCAGAAGTGCAGTAACTCATTAGAAAATAATGTCCTAGGACATCTTGCAGCAATTCTCAGCCACTACCTTTTGTTACTTAAAGCCGTTTGACTTCTATGGGTTTTGGGTTATACACATGTTTACATTTGAGTAGAAAGGAAGGAAAAAATTGTAGAGACTTCCACATTCTAACATAGAAACTTGACAAATAAGACCATAATTCATCTTCATATCCAGATATTCTCTGTCAGCTCAAGTAATTTAAAAATGTGAATATTTGAAAAATACAAAAATTACTATGATTTAAGTACAAGAAACAACAAGTTTTAAATTCTGAAGTATGTTTCTAATACCATCTTTGATGTCAGGTCACTCAATTTCCCTACTTCATTTTCTTTTTAAACTTGGTCTTTTTTACTAATGCAGGGTTTTTGAAGAACCATTGAGGGACAATTAGATTAATTTAAAATGGAATGAAACTTACTAGTAGAAAGTAATAATGTTGTTAATAATGAGAATGTCCTCTGTAAGATGGATATTCAGTATCTGGTGATAAAAAAGGAGAGGAAAAAAAAAATCAGCATAGGTTAGTTAATTGGAAAATGACCTAAGTCCCCTACTTGTGCCTGGGAAGAAAGGGCAAACACAATCTCAAGATGTATCCAGAGAAATATTTTCTAGAAAAGATCAGGTAGCTCATGAAAGCCTTCATCTAGAAAATTGTATGCAGTTCTACTCGCTTATTTTTTAGGTACATTTTTTGAAATGAAATAGAGATCTGAAAGAGGCTTGCAGTGGCAATCAAGGAAATGGAGAGACTGTTATACTAAATGAGAAAAAGAGCTTGGTTTGTTTACCCTGGCAAAGTGAAGGCTGAGAAGAAATAACAGTTGTTCTCTATAAATGCACTGACGAGGTGCATTTATACCAGAAAAAAGAGAATAAGTATTAAACTTGTCATAAATAAATTTAGGCAGAAGATTAGAATAATGTTTCTAACCACCAAAGGTACAAGACTCTAAAAGAGGATCCCAGTAGGAGTAGTGTAGGTAGGCATCTTAGCCACTTTTTGATTCCTTCATGAAAAGGACTATATGACATGGAACAGCAAGAGATTGATAGGATTTTATGTTGTCAGATATGTAAATTCAACATTATAATTCCACCTAAGTTTCAGTTAGAAAAATGTCTTTTTAGTGAGAGATAAGAAAATCCATGCTTGAGTAATGGAGGAAAATTTGAGAACATTAGTGGTTTTAAGGAGGAAATACGCAGCTTGTAACTTTTGTGTATTTTCAGTGAGAAGACATTATGAAGCAATGAACTGGCTGAAGACTATGATTATTGTTTTCTCTAGGATTTATCTGGAGTTGCATTTAAGGTAGCAAGAAATTGGCTTAATGCCACAATTTGTTTGTAATATTTGAGTGTGATTGTGTCTGTCCTTGAAAACAAATTGTACATGGATGTTAGCTAATTGACTAGCATTCAGTCCAGTTAGCCTGAGGTAATCCTGGTAAGCAATAGGAGGTAATTAGATGTATGTAGAAGCTATAACTGTTCGTCTTATTGAGTGTTTCTGTTTTTCATAACTTGTGTTTACCAAATACTGTAGTGTTGATGCCAGGCTGCTGTAAAATAATCGTATTCCAGTACTGCTGAGAAAGTTATTCCCCATCTTTGGTTTGCAAACAGCTTCAGTCGGCTTTGAACACAGCCCAGGGTTTTTTCCATTTTAAGATTAGATCATTTACATGTATTATGACGGATTGAAGAATCCAGAAACCATGAGTGGTACAGAATGTAACACCTGACACTTAAGCACTGTGTTTTGGCAGCATACAGGCCAAGCAGGATTTTTGCTTTTAGGAACCTTCATCTCTTTTTTGGTCTTATATTACCAAAATGTAATCTTCTTATGTGCTCAAGAAGCCATTAACCTCTTTACCCAGACTGTGAAAAAAAAAAGCACAACAGAAGAAAATGGCATTTGCAAGGGAAGACAATGTTGTTGGATTTTATTTCCATGGTAAAGTTGTTTTGTTGGTATGAGATTATAGAAGCAACTGTAAAGATAAGTTTAAAGGTAGGGACATGTACTCTCCTTTTCTGTGTCATATTTTACAACACAAAAACATGTAGTTGCTTGCATTTCATCAGATAATGCATGACTGAACCCCTGGAGACACCAACTATCATTTCAGTTCTCCAGAAGACATGACTTCAGTCATTACTTCTTTTCCTCAAGATCCCATCCATCAGTACTTAAAACATCTATTTATTACACTCAGGATATGAAAGATATGTATAAAAATCGAATGTCAAGGTTTCTTCTGTTTCTTTTTAATTCCAAAGAAAAGCTCTCATTCTTTCTTGCGTGTGGATTTTGAGGAAGATGACATAAATTACAAAGCTTGAGAAAATTGCTTCCAGACAACACTAGAAAAGAACAAAAAGCCACTGAAACCATTTGACTCAGCCTTGGTTTCTTACAATTTTAAAAAAAAAAAAAAGAAAAAGATCCAGCTGGCCTCAGAAGCAGAAGGATTAAACTTTAGAATGAAAGGAGATTGTGATGAGTAAAATACAGGCTAAATGAAAAAGCTTTATTTGTGTGCATACATGTGAAATATAGAGATGTTCTAGTGGAATATTTCCACCTTGAGAAGCAAAAGTTGTGTTGTTGGTTTTTTAAAAAGTTTTTACAATCAGCTCTTATAAGAAAAATATACAGAAAAAAAATAAAAATACCATGGTGGTATGTTTTTCTCTATGTGGAGAGCTCTGTTAGTATCTCCCATAATTTTCTCTTCATATGATGTGTGTTAGAATCTCTGTGGTGCAAAAGATACAAAGTGCATCAGGGCATCATTAGATCATGTAACGAATGTACCAAAACAAGTAAGAGGGGAAGGGCTGAACATCTCCCTGCTGCATTACTATTCCTTGGCTTCTTCCTACCATGGCCTAAAATACTAAATTCGTCTGGTTAACAGGTTGCTTGGCCAACTGTTTCTAGCAGATGTGAGTCATAACACTCCAGAAATGTTTCAGAACTGCACAGCATTATGGTAACATACAGATCTGGTTGGGAGAATATTTGTGGAAGAGCATTGTGAGAGTCTCATACCGTGAGCACAAGATCTGACATGAGGCTTCCACTAAATGGGCTTCTTCATGTGAGAGTGATCATATCAAGAAAGATATCAATATGTTCAATATTTCAGTGATAGTCTTCTCAGAGAAATGATGCCATCATTTAGTACAAAAATATTGTTACTTTTTAACTATAACCATGCTGAACACAATACAAAATGCAGATGTAAGAGAAAGTGCCCACCCTGATCAGTCCAGAATATAACTTCAGACAGAAATATATTCTTCTTGGAAGGCAGGTGCACAATGAAGTGAAAGGACTTGCCCAAGCAGCCAGTCAATGATACCACCAGGAATACAACTGCCTAATGCCACTCTTTAATGCCCCGGCTACTCATATACTGGACCAAAGGTAAAAATCAAATGTGTTATTACTTATTAAAGAAATTATAAGAAACTGTCTTGTGCAAAACAAGTTCCAGTTTATGAAAGCATTGATTTGGCTTGGGGGATTTAACTGCAATTTTCAAGCATAAAATTTAAACTATTGCTATATTTAAAATAAATGAAGTTGGAAATGAAAAATACATGTTCTCTCCTTACTAAGCTACAAAGGCAACTGAAAAGTGGAAGGTTTTCCGCTTCCAAATCATCTCAAACCAGGAATAAGTCCCAAAGAGAAACAGCCGAGTTGGCTCCTTCAAAAGCAAGGGCCTGAGGCAAAGCAAGGGCCTGGTAGTGCTGCTTTCATCTGGTTCAGTTCAAGCAAACAGACGCACTTCTCAGCTGAGGAATGCAAGCCCATCGCCACCGGGTCAAGTCCTGGGAGGGGAGTGTGGGCAGTGCCCTTTCACTCCACTTTCACAACGCCATAGAAAAAAAGACATCCACCCATGTACTTGCACGCACATGCCCACTCAGGCACGTGCACAAACAATATGTGCATGCACAGGTTCTTTTCAGTGTTTGCCAAGCTACCTAGCCCATTTCACTTTCCTCTTATTTTTTTCATAATCCAGCTGAGGCAGACTTCTCTGAGTTGGAAAGGAAATATCAATAACAGGAGTTTCTGTCTCTCTGGAACAACACCTGACTGCTTTGTACGCATTGCCTGTGCTTCTGGGTAGCCACTCCTACTTCACAAGCACATTCTTTTAGCATTATTTCCATTGTTATGAATTTTTACAATCCTTCATCACTCTCTCAAATGAACTGACATTAATTTGGGCAGAAAAAAAAAGGTAGAAAAAAGCAGTTCAAATAAACCTGTCTGAACTTTCAAAAACATTTGATGCATTATCAAAACAGAAAAACAGCTGTAAGAAAGTGGTTTATAGTTTACTGTGTAATCATAAAGACACACATTCTATAAATCACTGAAACTGCAATAGGAACGTGGCAAGGGCAGAGCCAAATGACACTGGGATGCTGTTAATCACAATTCTCATCTAAGCTTATGGTTATTTTTGAGCAGGTGGTTTCAGGGTGATTTTCATAGTTATTTTCAGGGTGATTTACCCTGAAACAGTCCTTAAATCAGGTTATATACTACTACTGCAATGGGGCATTTAGAAACATGATCCTACATTTTGCTGCTAAGCCTCATTGCTTTCTGACCAAGAATTCTTAGGGGAAAACCCTGAAGCTGCTGATGAGAACTCTGTTTCTGGCTACCTGTGTAAGTAAATCAGCAAATGAAAGGTCAGGATTCCTCAGTGAAGAGGGGACTTGAACTGGGTGAGTTTAATAGTTAACTCTGTGAAAACTCATAGTTTTCCAAACCAAATACACACACTTATTTCCTTAGACAGAAGAGTTGTACCCTCTCAGCCCACCTCCTTTACTTCACCATCTGTTTTCCCTGTGCTTGTGTGGTCTCAGCAATGCATACTACATCCCTTCATTACTTTTACTCTAAACCATGAAAATTTTTCCTTATCTCAGTTATTAAACTCCTGAAAGACAGCAGAGAAGGCAATGCTCACTCCCACCGCAGCTCACTAAAGCTGGAAGCAAACTGCCAAGGAACAGAACTGATGTTATCTGACAGTACTTTAGTTTATCACTCCATTCACATGCTGCACCAGACCAGTGGTGCTAGAAGGCAATGCTCACTCCCACTGCAGCTCACTAAAGCTGGAAGCAAACTGCCAATCACACTTTCCCTTGACTTCCCTTCCCTTCATCACTCGAAGTGTACTTTTGTATCAGCACAGCAGCCATTTTGACTGAAGGAGAGATGGAGTCACCATTAATTATACTCTCAAGAGGATATTGCTGTGGACTTCCTGGGTCTTCTGGCATTCGGTGTTAATGCACGTTTCTGTAGATCTCACCTTCCCGTTGGCTGTCTTTGTGCAGTTCTCATTGATTTCAAGTGAATGGACAATCACATCTAAAAAGCAGTGTTAAGTCCAGGACAAAGTGTATACCATTACAAAACAAAGAGACATATGTCTATAATTAATTTTGTTAGGATGATGGAGAAGCGTATAGATTTTTAGAAGCAGCCGAATTTAGGTTTTGCATATAACCACTGGCTTATCAAAAGACTCTCACAAAGCATGAGAGCATTTTCCAAGCTCTGAACAAAGCTGATTTTCATGTCATCGCATTATAGCAGCCAGCACAGTGATTACTACCTTCTGACAAAATGTAGTCCACAGCTATCTTTTACTTCTGGCTTGCATTTAACAGATTTTTAAACCTGCTAGTGCCATTAGGTCATCTTGCTTGACTTCCTGCACAAGCCAGACAATTTAATTATCTAACTCCAGTACTGAGTTGGTGTTATGGTAAAGCATAATCCCTTGAAAAGACAATCAGATATGATTTGAAAACATCAAGAGAGCTATTCAATTACTTTCAGTTGCAGTTTGTTACAGAATGAATCAGTAATTTTAAATGATTATGCTTTGGGTTACTGTGATACCTATGAATTTTTGGCCTGAACTCAGACCTCGTTATTGCAAGTTTCACAGGCACATAGAACAAAAAGACAGGATGAGTTGCCAGTGTACATGATTATTCAAAGAAGTGCTAAACCCTTTCTTTCGGACAGACTCCTATCCAAATCGCCCCTGAATTCTCTTGCAGGCTGTCTTGCTGGGCTTATTAATTTCTGTTGATTTGCTCCACAAATTCAAGTTTTAGTAATTTGTTGCCAAATTGCTGTGGAAGAGTTCTGATTAACTACACTGGTATAATAAGTTTTGTCCAGAGTACAGATTACATTTAGGGTAAACCAAACTGTAATATGGGGATACCTTCTGTGGATATACTTACACATCTGGGCCTGCAGAGCCTGATATTTTAAAGGATTCAGAAGAATGGATATAGATGCTTGTGTTGCTGATGAATAAAGCCTAATTAACTGAGCGTGCAGTTCAACCAGACAGTGCCAATAGTAACACTTAAAAATCACTTTCAAGTTCTTTGGGATAGAATGTGTCTGTGTTTGGATGGGGGTGGGGCAGCTATAAGTGGAAAAAAAGAAAAAATCAAACTAAGCAGTAATGTACATATCCTTCGTTCACATTTCAACACCCATACATTGTACACTACAAGCACTTTTACCTCTTCTCCACAACAAACTTTATTTTGAATACGTAGTCAGACACAACCCACTCATTTGCTGTTGATATTTCTCAGGTCTGACTTCATCACTATGTATGTGAGTTATTTCATGACTGTTATATTAGCTTTTGCAAATGCAGATAAGACTACAGTGAAAAGCAGAGTTTGTAGGAATGATAGATTTTCTTTATATCTTTAAAAAAACAGTGGTAAGGTTTTCTCAGGCAAAAAAAGAGATTGGTATAATTTTGGATGTGGCAAAAAAGACTCTTGGAGGAATTAACAAATTAAATACTTTAACTGCACTCTGTTATTAAAGTTTTAAAAAGAAATGTAGGTATTATGCAGGTAAAATGAGACCTTTCTGTGAATTGGGAACAAACCAGATTTTTGGATTTTCACAAGTTCGGTGTTTTCCATTACAAAAGAGAATGAAATAAGTGAAATTCAGAATTTCCTCTGAAGAAAATTGTAAAAAATACTTTATTGATTAGGCCATTTCCTTTAGAAAAAAATTGACATTTTCTGACTTCAAGTTGTGTGGTTTTGTATAAAGGTTTCTAAAAAATAAAACAAGAGAACTTGAAAAGATTTCTGAAAAGAAACAACCATTTTATTTTTCTTCTTTTGGGATTATCTTCACATGAAGCATCTTGTGATAAATTTGTCAAACAGAAAAAAAAAATCCTTATGAGATTTCTAGTGAGCTTGAGATAGTAGAAAAATATGTTAGAAGTGAAGGCTATGAAATACTGAATTTTAAAAGAAAGTCAACCTCCAGCTAAGCTTTACCTGACAGTGCAGGTCAGCAGCAACTGACCAGGAAACAGCAGAAATTTTATGAGGAAGTTCCAGTGATAGATACAAGATAAATTAATTTGATCAGTACTGTGACCTAACACAACCATAAGAACAGTATTTTGAAATATCTCTTACCTACTTAATGGGAGTGTAGGAAGGGGATAATTTCCAGGACTACCAATGGCACAGAGAAGAGTTTTATTGTGCTGTCTAATAACTAAATAAGATTGATTATTGCATAACCTCACACTGAAATGATGACATCATGCATTTGCCAGAAAAATCTAATGCAGACCAATTTGTTCTCCAGATTATTTCCTTAAGATATAATGACAGGTTTTAGTTAAACATTTTCAAATGGCCAGGCGTATAATGGTAGTATTCAATTATAGCTGAATTCTTGTAAACAGTTTGAAGTAACTGTCTGTTGTAGTCATTCTGTAATCATGGAACCATGAAAACATAAAGCTGGAAAGGATATCAAGAGGTCATCCAGTCCAACATCCTACACTGAGCGGCATACAGTATTCACAGGCAAGCGTACAGAAACAAGTATCCATAGGTAAGCAAGACCATGTTATTGCATGTACTCTCTGGAGTTACTGTTTGACTTCCCAGGCATGCTAGATTTGCAGGTCTGCAGAATTTCCAGCATTTGAGTTCTCTCCTGCTTTATGGTGCAGCAGATCTGGCTTTTGTTGTTATTGTTGTGGTTTTTTGGAGGTTTTTTTCCTAATTTCTTGTCTTCAACTCTGCATAATCAAAGGAAATGACATTTTAGATACAGTGAAGGGCAGTTGCAATGGAAAGCTCTAAACAAAAGAGGTTTTACTCTCTCATCTGTTATCTGTAACTTGGAGATCTTCCAGCTTTGCCTTTTAGCATTGGTCCTATTAAATATGGACCCAGAATGATTGAACAAACTTTTTTCAAGACCTGTTTCTAACTTTGAATAACCTAGATTTTAAAGCCTCTGATGTTTGGTGTAAAAATGAAATCAATTTTCTCTGTGGGTTATCGTGAAAGAAAAATTTTGCCAAATGCCTCCTCTTTTTCGCATTCAGTTACTTAATTTGTGTTTTTTGATCAGTGCCGTGGGTTGCCCTCAACCTTCTCTTTGCTTTGAATTTTCAGAAGAAGAATGGATCTAGTTATGTAGTAATGCCTGCTGAGTGGGAAGCACTTACTGTTCGAAATCTGAATTAGCAAAGCTTTAAATCCTATTGGAGCAAGACTATAGCCAACAACATTTGCATTAAGAAATATTTACTAAGACTCTTTTAAGTATGTGTCATTTTTAGAATAGACTTCAGCACTTAAAAGTCTAAGTTGTGCTGAAAGTTATGCTTAGATGGGCATATTTTCTCAGTCACATTGGAAAAGTTCCATAAGCCTCCTCAGCTGAAACATGCAAAGTAAAGCACTTCTCTTTTGAGTGTTGTCTTCATGCATGTTCACATAATTATATGTTTTTATGTTGCAGATGCTTAAGTCAGACTCTGTTTTGCCTTAGATAAACCTGGAAGCTGTTCTTCCTTCACATGCCCATGTCCTTTACTTTGTCTCAGCTACAGAGAATCAGCTGAATCAGAATACTTGAATCATTTTTGCCAAAACAAAACTCTTGGTATATTATTTTATTCACAGCTTTTAGGAGAGATTTCCTTTGTTTTGTTCTGTTCCTTAATCATTCTCCAGCTCTGTGAAACAATACGAAGGTTGCACTCAGCTCTGACCATCCAGTACCTTATCTACCCTTTCTCCCTGTGTTACCTTGGAATTTCCATTCCAGTTAACTAATACTTTACCTTCATATTTCTGTCATGACCTTGCCATTTTCTGCAGGTAGTTTTATAGCCTGCCAATCTTTCATCAAACATATTTTTGACATAGACACGTGGGGTTAGGTTTTGAACACATATTGAAGTTGCTATTCTTTTAATTCTTGGGCAAAAGCAGAGCATGAATTGTACCCGCACAAGTATTTCTTGGCTAGACAGTGGTTTCTTTCTGAATCCAGGTAGTCAATAGGCTTTCAAATAGTCAAGAGGTGTTGCACTCATACTGACTACTAATCTATGTTTATTGTCAATGTCCGAGGAGACTGAGGACCCCAGTTCTAAGACGGTCAGTTCTTCCAAACTGACATTGAAAATACTCTTGAACCTTCATTATGTTAAGTTGGAAATATTGAGATCTTTTGTCCCTGATTGTCACTAGCAAGGCTCAATAAAGCCAGGATTTTCAAGTTCTAGTTTCGCTTAATCATAGAACAAGTCCACTTTGGTATTGTCTAATATCTGTGTGTTTCAACATCCAGAAAATTACATAGCAATAGCCACCTCTACAAAGAGATTTCCCAGATGGATAATATGTTATGTGAGGAACAGTTATGAGACCACCAAAGTAGTTTCTCTCTATAGGAGATAAAGATATGCACCACCAGATTTTAGCCAACAATTGCAGCATCAAATACAGTTGCAACTGCATGCACCTACAGTGCATGTACAGTGAAGCTGTCTAGAAACTGCAAGCTTATATTAGTATTATTACACATATGATGAAATAAGAATGTAAGAGAGAAAAGTTTTTTAGTGAGGGATAATATATTTTATTAAAGTAGCGCATTCTTTTTGTCTTCACAGTGCTGGTAAGGCACATATATTCCTTCTCCACCTATTTGACAGGTAGATAAGAGGGCAGTTCCCTTTAACCACAGGAGCACCTGCAGGAAAGTTTTGGAAAGAG
>NW_010333631.1:44178-52582 GCF_000700745.2 Antrostomus carolinensis
GAGGAGAGGAGAGGAGAGGAGAGGAGAGGAGAGGAGAGGAGAAGAAGAGGGGCAAGATGCTGTTCTGAGTAAAGGGAGAAAAATAACAAAAGTCTTTGATGAATTTAAGCAGTCTGGAAACTGTTCAGATCTTCAAACTAGTGCTAATCCATGTGATGAGCAGTAGCATGGATGGACACGGATTGGTCCAAGCTCAAGTTGTTCCTTCAGTAAGAATGTTTGACGTCGTCCCTCGAGGCACAAGATATAATACTGCCAAGCATGATGTATAATTATAATTTTTTGTTTCCTTCACTTTTCCAGTCCTGAAAACAAGAACTTAAGTTTTGCTTTCTTTGATTAAACTTTTGTTTTCACTTTTAAGCTTGTCTGGTGTGAAGATTGAATCTCAATAAAGAAGATCCAAAGAAAAGGATGTGTCTGGAGAGTAATCCAGTAAAACTCTTTGTGCAAGCAACAGCCTTCCTCCCTGCTAGAAGCTATGTCTTTTGCTAGGTGTAAGGACTAATTTGAAAGTGTTACAAGCAAACATTAGGGTTTAGTGTCAGAAAGATCATTTATAGCTGCCTGTACCACTCAGATTATCAACATGTTAATTCTAAGAATTAAATAACTTGGATGCTGTTGAAAACTTCACCCCAAATCTTCATTAATTCTAAAAGAAAAAATCTGTTAAATCTCATGGTTTTGGAAAACAGAAACAAAATCTGGAATCAGATTATGATTTACCAGAAAGATTACTTCTGGTAATCCTCTGAAAAATGCCCTGGTAACAAGTTCTGGTCTTGTTTTTCAGTTGTTGAATGGTTTGTTATCCTTCACAACTCCAGTATCATCTCACTACCACTCTTCCCAAGATCATCTGTCATCAAGAATGCAAATGAGCTGATTCATTAATTTAATCTCTTCTTAGGTTTTATGGACCTTCAAGACAGAATTTAGTAGAACATACAGCTGTGAACACATTACTACTCTGATTAGGATGTGTTCCTATACTCTTATTAGGATGTGTTCCTATACTCTTATTAGGATGAAACATTTTGCTAGGCTGAGGCCACAAGTGATCTAATTCCTATGACCATCAAATTAAAGGTCAACTTGAAGAGCAGGGATAAAATCTCTTTTCCTCATAGGCTACTTCAGAGATCTATGAAAGTGTTGTGCCTGTTCATTGATGTCTGTTCCACAGTTTTTTTTATTTTACTTGATAATGCAGACCTAATGTCTCTGTTCTCTTGGTTGACACAGACAGATTAATTTAAATTCAGCAAATCATACCGAAAATCCTTAATTTAGTAGTTTTGTCTGTGGTCTGATTGGAACAAAAAGGCTGCTTAGTTGGTGAAAATAAAAAAGAGCTAATTAAAAATAATAAATCTTTTCTCTTTCACCTTTTTCCCCAAGGAAACAAATGTAAATCTGGCATCTTTTAAAATTTGGGCTAATGATCCACCAGAATGGAATGCTTGTAAACCTAATGGTTTTGTCATGGACAGATACTAAATACTGGGCAACCCAGAAATTCTAGTGGAAAATATTCTGTTTTCAATAACTCTTTCCGAGATCCAGTCAGCCACTACAACATTGTTATTTGTGACACTGAATATGACAAAAATGGCTTTGACCACTGTAGAGATGAGTTAGTCGTAAAAATTTCAGATTTCAAGCCTTTTGATGAGCCTGTGATACCTGCTGTTTGATGCAGTTGCCCTTTGAACTGCTCAGTGTCATCATGTCCTATTCCTCTAATCCTATAATCCTTGTCAGGTAAAGAGCAGCTTAATAACAAATATGTTAGCAGAACACAATGGGTATCTGGGTCCTGACATTCCCATCTGGGGTTACTTGATATTCATGTATCTCTGCTCTCTGCATGCTGAATTTGACAAAATCTTGAAGCGGAACCACTTCACTATCTTGCTGTCACACTGTTATGTAAGCTATGAAGGACTCTAAACTCTAATGCTACTTGTGACATGAGCACGAAAGCAAATACAGTTGAACATCAGACCTGTTGAATGAGGGAAGCATGAAAAATATCAGTCCTAAACAATGTTTCTTGCAGGATGGGTGTCCTTTCTCCAAGCCCCACCAAGTTTAGCAGCTGGCAGTGACTTTGTGGGTTGAAATAAACACTGAAGTCTTACCTGCATTCTTAGGAATGGTTCTCTCTTTTGTTTCCTCCAGAACTCAGCTTTGACTCAACACCACAGTGTAGGCAAGCAGCTTGGTCCTCTCAGGAATATCCAAGTCTGTACTCATGCTGCTTACTATTTCTCTCACTGCCTGTTCCACTCTGCATTTGAAAAGTTCTGCAGAGCTGAGCTTGCCCTTGGGGAAAGGAGCGATTCCCCCCTTCCTTCTCCTTTCCGAAGTTTCAATCTGACTCAGAGCACAGGAGTTAGAGGGAGGTAAATACTCAACCTTCTTTTTGGTTGCCACCCATGCAACCTCTTAAACATAACAGGAAATATACTCCGGATTTATCCCATAAACTGGAAACAATCTATCATTTGTAACCACAACACTATAGGAGCAAAGTGCTCCAAAGTAAGGCACTTTCTAATACAACTTGGATTTAAGAAGACTTATTATTATATAGAAGTTGAGTTTTGTCCACCAGTATTTCACCTGTTCTGGGAAAGATTTGTTTGTGCCTTTCAGCATGCAGGACACCTATTCTCATATCTAAATACTTTCTTCTTGGGTTTTACAATGGACAGAGCTCATTATGACATAAAAGCTCTTCCATTTAGATTCCCTACAGCACCACTGGTCTTCAACAATGTGCTATGAGTTGTATGAACTTATTTTATATGGGTTGGGCTAAACCTGTTTTTTGATGTGAGCAACTGCTTGAACACAGAACTAGTAATATATATCTGAACAATTTTTCTTTAATAATACTTCTCTAATTATTGTTAAATTACTTGGGGATTATAAAGTCTAAGGAATTCCTCCTATTCCTGCCATTGGACAAATCAGATATTAGGGAAATTGTTCTTCCAGTCTTTATCTGTGATACTCTCCACTAGTCTGTAAATCCTTTTACTTTGTATGTGCTTCTAGAGTATATGGCTCTCGCTTTCATTAGGGTGTGTAAATACCAAGATAATAATAAAAAAAAAAAGTTTGAAGCATCTTCTTCTGTACCTGACGAATCTTGACAGAAGGACTATGATTTCCTTTGTTTGCAAATCTGGATTTTAGGGAGGAGAAAATAATGTTTGTTTTTCCCAACCAATGTGGGAAGCAGGAAAGTGTGTGCAGCTGTTGTTATCAATTTTAAGTTTAGTATACAGTTGTAGGAAATTTATGTCTCCTATATTTAGGCAGAATTTTACATACCTCTGTAAAGAAGTGAATAAATTGAACTATTCACACCTATTTCTGTAGTGGATATATTAATATGACTACTACTATGTTCCAATATGAAATAAGTGTTCACAAAAGCTCTTAGAGCAGCAGGAGTTTTTTTAATCCCACAGTGCTAGTAATTTTTGGAACTAATTTCTTCAAATTAACTTCCCCCCAATAAGTATTTTAGAAAAGGTTTCAATTTAACTACAAAACTGATGAGACAACATTGGTGATAAAAGTGAGCACTTTCCCAGTATACAAACATGTTTCCCAATATGCAAATATGTCTATATGCTTCCATGTGAAATGACAAGCAAAAAAGAAAAATCTGTTTCAATTTCCCTTTCAAGTCATCCTCTTATTAAGTTGTGTTGAAATTATTAAGTGAAATAGAAGTTATTAGTATTCTAAGGTTGGGGGTTTTTTTATTGACTAGGAAATCAATTAATATAACCTACAAAATTTAACCAAAATATGAGAAGTCATAACATACAGCTAAAATGGAAAAACCAGATAAAATTGAACTGGGGCAAGAGAGAGAGAATGCTTTAGAAAAATATTTTATCTTGAACACCCTTGGTCATCCAATGTGCCTGAGAATTAAGGATAGGCAAGCAAATGGTTCAGCTAGTCAACACTAGGTTGCAGCTATTCTGTCCCAGTCACCCCTACCTCTCTTTACTTGCTGGGTGAGGAAGAGGCACATTCATGGATAAGAGCTATGAACCCTCACTGGACAGCTGGTTGCTGCCTGTCAGCTGATGGCTGGCCACACAAATGAGTCTGGAGCAGGGTACAACCTTCTGGCAATATTTTGCACAGGCCTGATTTAGATTAAGTCTGTTCTTGCCTTCAGAATCTTTTGACTCCTTTGATGCTATTGATTATCCAAATAGTGTGAGAGCAAGAATAAATAAATACAAATAAATGAGAAATTACCTTAAAGTTATCTCAAAAATTTCTCTACTTATTCTTTCAAATATGGTTTTTTTGGTGAAAAAAATAACCCTTTCAAATATATCCCATACATGTTACTGGAGAAATCTGTACACTTGTGGCACTGAAACCTGCAACTCTGTGTTATATAAATGTACTTACACTGCTCTCCAAAATCAGCTCCTGGTCTCCTTAGCAACACAGGCTGAAAAGAGCTCACCAACCTGGTGTTCTGTTACATGTACAAGCTTCCAAGTCAACTGGAAGATTTTTGGTTTAGATCAGCTCAAGCTACTGGTGAGGGAAATTCTTCTTTTGCACAGTGTCATAAAAGCTATAGTTCATAGAAATATATAAGTAATGAATCAACAGGTGCTTCTGAGAAAAAGAGAATTTTCATGTCAGAAGGCTGAGTAATTTATTCCCTTCCTCCTCCCCATCCTTCATGACTGTAGAACAAAACATTTTAATACTGAAACTCAATTCTTTAACATAGCTTCCCTTAATAACTTATTCACAAAGGATGCAAGAATGTATACAAGAATAATCCCATGTCTTTCCTAAAGCCTCTAGAAATGAATGCATTTTTCTTGTATTGTAAGATAGAAATTCAAGAAATCTTATTTATTATTACACCTGTCAGAGCTTGTGAGTTGCTATTACAAGACTACTGGTTACTTAATGCTATCATGCCTGTCTTTAGCCATTGGAGATTTAAATTGGTTCTGGATATTAAAATCTCCTTTTAAATCATTCCTTCCCCGGACCCTTCTAGTTAGCTTGAGGTTTTGTTTGGGTTTTTTGTCTTTTTTTTAAAGTTAATTTTCATGCTAGTTCTGTACACACACAAGGTAACAGTAACTTCATTTAGATTAAAGACCAAGATTGTTCCTTTTCGTCAGTTGTCACTGCACTCCACTGCATTTCCCGATGTCACCAAATAGATGAGGAAATCACCATTTAAGGCAACATCAAGTGCGTTAACATTCAAATATTCTGTTACCCAAAGTATTTACAGGCTTCTTTATTCATTTGCCCTGTGCTGAGGACCGAGAGAGGGAATATAAGGGCCATAGGACCATTGGTCTCTTAGGTCAGGCGGCTTTGAGCTGCAGCCCCAGGATCCTGCCTTTCTCTCCAAAATAGGCTGGTGGGAAAAGTGATACTGCAGCGAGATCACTCTGTACTTCTAGACAATTTCCTTTTTCTTATGTATTTAAATAGACAGGGAATAATCTCTCTAGTAAAGCAATGCCCACTATGTAAAGATGGGCAAAGGTTCAACTGAAGGGAAAGAAAAATACGTTTTTGTACCAGGAGATCTTCCTGCCTGAACAAGTGGGGACTAGCTTTGTGGCTCGTTTGCTGGAAAGCTCTGAGACCTAAAGAATGGGTAAGCATGTGTCAAACAGACTTATCTAAATCATGAATTTCCCTCAGCAAAGGAAGTCAGGGTGGTTTTGTTTTCTTTCATGGGTTTAAATTGTAGGAACAAACCTTAAAGGTCTGTGACTGAAGCCTTCAAGCAGAGAAGTTACACTGCCTGTCTGCACTGGTAATGCCAGGTTACGCATTTCTCCCCATCCTATGTCTGGGAGCACGCTGTGTTTGTACTCTCTGTACTCAGATTCCTCAGCAGCAAAACATGGCTGGGTCTATCACTGCTTTATTAGTATTTCTGCTTCAGAGCAAAGCAAAACTACCAGCCCCAGAAAAAAAAAAATCCATTTAATTAGATTTTCCCACCACATCCACTTGGATTCAAGAGACTTGCTGAACATTGTGCCTTCACCAGGTAATATAAGAGAAGGGCTTCTCCAGTCTTTAACAAACTCCTACCACGAGGGCTTTACTCATGTTACTGTAATACTCTGTAAAACAAAACTTAGCCTGACAAAAAGCAGCTGCAAGTGAACAATACCGGTTTCTGATGAAAACTTGAATGACTGGATTGTGTTCTGGGTATTTTAAACAAAAATATTTCTTGTATGTAGTTTGTGCCTAACTTCAGTTGCCCTATAGCAAAACTAACAGACAAAATAAACTTAAATGATTTTACAAATAGTTTTTATAGCTGTGTAACTTACAGGATGTGTACTACCTTGAACCTAGCAGCACACATACAATTTTTTATTGTTAACCTGTAAATAAATCTTAATCAGTGAGAATATCTCAAATTGAAAGTAAGCTCTTTGATTCTCATTTTTCCCTCTTTTCATCAAAATGAAATCAGAATAGGAGAAGTGGTTTCCAGATCTATCATTACAAGTTAAATCAAAACCAGAAGGTAGAAATATAAGACAACTTTCCTTTCTGTATACTGTTTGTTTCCCAGTCTCTTTTACCAGCCTTTTTAAATGTACCAACACTCTTGACCTGAAAGTAACTTAGTTTCCAGTGAGAAGCTGCACCAGTCAAAAACATGGAGAAAATTTTTAATGCAGCAAGATAAATGTTTAATCAGCATTGCCTTATTGATTATTGATCTGCTCATTTCCATTTAATGTTTTTTGTTTGTATAAGTGCTTTCAATTCAGCCTCCATTCACTTCAGGCAGGTGGTTATGGAGTAAGGCAAGCCCTGATTTAATTGTCTTATCCTTATGCAAAATACTAGTTATGAATAGTTATTTGGTTTGGTAACAGTGGTGGGTCAATGTTTTATTCTACAAAATAATTTATTAATTAAAGATCAACGTATTCAAACAATTCAAATTGACTTTTTGTGTTCAGTCTTTTTAGGAACTAATTTAATTTTCATCTTATGTTTATAGATGTGCTGGTTTCAATAACAAAAAGCAGAAAAACACCTGATATTATTTTGGGGAGTTTAATATAGAGAATAGGTTCAGACAGATCCTTACAGCTAACCATACTGAAAACTACCTGAATCTGAGAGTACCCCTAAACCACATAGGAGAAGAATTAGGTTTTCCTCCGTATAATTAAAATCTGCACTGTAAATGCATATGCACATTGGATTAGAGGCACATTTCCACCTGAAACTTCATCTCTGGCATTTCCTGACTATTGGGTACTTAACTGTGCAGTCTTCATGTTTTCTTAACTTGGTGTTTTTAAATTTTTGAATTGAATGTTTATTTGTGCTAGGGACAGATAATGATCAAACATCTGCCTGTGGATACACACAACATGTACCAGCCAACTTCTTGTAGGCTTCACTGGGGAAGGAACACCCAGTTTCTGGATCTAGAAACACCAGTCCCTATTCAACCACACTGCCTACTTTTTCGTAAATAGACTATAGGATATATTCCTTCCAGCAGAGGGCAGTGGGATGGTAGGTGTACATATATAAAACAGAATTTAATGTAATTTAAGAGAGAAAATTCAAATATTCATTGAAAAAAAAAATGAAATTAAATAGATGATAAGCAAGTGATCTCATTTGCATTGCTCTTCAGACATAATGTGATTGTGCTTTGACTTTCTTCCAAGAAATACAGAGGAGACCTTTTGATTAACAATGGTATGCCATTAGGAAAAACACTCTAGTACTTAAGAATTGATAAAATGCGAATTTCTGAACTAGAAAAAAATGTATTCTGAATGCCTTAATCACAAAATGTCTCATTTTTGCGTGGCCTGGATTAAAGTGCATCTTTTTGACAAATATTTTTTCTCTTGAGGAAAATATTAATATTGTCTGTCAAAAGAATAGAACCCATTGAGATATTGGCCAGAGTATTGTTTCTAATAAAAAGCTTTGCAGACACACAAAGAAGTGTCTTTAAATACTTATTTTGAGATACGATGTTCCATTTCATATTTCTGACCTTTGCAAAGTTGAAAAGTATCTCTAAATTCTAAGACCCTGTGGCAGGTTGGAAATCACATGGCTCAAGATTGCAATTGCATGGTTGTGAATAAGTAAGACTCGGAGCCTTTGTTGATGGCTATGAATTTGCTTTTTTCATTGCATTTTTGTGTAGAATATCTACTCTGAGAGTTTGATGCTCGATGTCAGAAGCTTAGCAGTGTTCATGGTATATGCCTAAAGCTAGAGGGAAATGCTAAATGAACATGCTTCTTACTCTGATGCAGACTGAGTCTGCATTGGTCCCTAATCCAATGTCACAGAATCACAG
>NW_010333632.1:0-3066 GCF_000700745.2 Antrostomus carolinensis
ATTATGGGAGACAGTGTCAAAGGCTTTGCTCTTTGACAGTGGAGCAGATATCCACCTGCAGCCCGTGGAAGACCTTATGCCAGAGCAGGTGGATGTACCCAAACGAGGCTGTGGGAAACCTATGCTGGAGCAGGCTCCTGGCCAGACCTATGGATCCATGGAGGGAGGAATCCACAGTGGAGCAGATTTGCTGGCAGGACTTGTGACCCTGTGGGAGACTCACACTGAAGGACTGCACCCCATGGAAGGGACCCACGCTGGAGCAGTTCACAAAGAACTGTAGCCCTTGGGAAGGACTCATGTTGGAGAAATTAATTGAGGACAGTCTCCTGTGAAAAGGACACCATGCTGGAGAAGGGAAGACTGTAAGGAGTCCCTCTTCTGAGAGGAAGCAGTGGCAAAATGTGTGATGAACTGACCGCAAACCCCCATTCCCTAGCTCTCTGTGACACTGAAGAGGGAAGAGGTTTTTTAAGATTTGGGGTTTTTTTCTCATTAACCTTTTCTGGTTTGATTGGTAATAAATTAAATTAGTTTTCCTAAGTTGAGTCCCTTTTCTCATTACGGTAATCAGTGAGTGATCTCCCTGTCCTTATCCTGACCCATGAGCCTTTCTTTATATTTTCTCTCCCCTGTCCAGCTGAGGAGGGGGAGTGATAGACTGGCTTTGGTGGGCATCTGGTGTCCAGCCAGGGACAAACCACCACAGTGGGACAGGTGGCATAAAGCTGTCCCAGTTTCATACTGTATTGATATTCCCATTTGTGCAGTTGCTAATTATTTTGCAATGTACAAGCAATGTGAAAGATATAGCTAAATTATTTTTCAGTTACATATTTGCTGGTGTTTCAGTAGTAATTGGAAAAAAAATGCTGATTTCCAAAATGATCTTTCCTGCCAGTAGTGGTTTTTAGACTGTAATCAGAAATTACCATTGCACTGTGTTTATTTCTCATGAATTGATAGCAGGTTTGACATAACGTTCTGGTGGCCTCAAGAGCTGAATAAAGATGACTTTCCTAAAGTCTCTTGCTTGACTTTCAATTGGTTTTGTGGTTAAAGCTGTCTGATGAAGGACTTTATGCTACCCTGCCATTGTTCTGAATGTATATCCAGAACAGTTCATTTATGAAAGTATATAAATATCACAGGCTTCAAAGTGATGCTGTTAAATACAATCTGATGTTCATTTAAGTATTTAAAATTGGTGAAGAGTATCCACAATATATTTTTTTATTAGTGGTTTAGACAATAAATATTGTGTCATGAGCAATGCAGTACTTGCTATTTTAATTTTTAGAGTTCCTCTTATGAAAATTTTTCACAATGCTATCTCACTTACCAGTTCCATTGTTATAGAAATAACATACTTTGGGAGCTCAGCTATATGTTCTTTTCCAGTTTATTTTCCTATGGAAATACACTAAATATGACCTACATAATATCTCTAGTGTTTCTCCCTCAGCCTGTAGTACACTTCGGTTTAAAGCTGGCATAGGCATAGATGTCCTCACAGTTCTTGGAAACAGGTAGCTGAGCAGAGAGACTTTCAGAACTAGAAAATCCAGGCAAACTTTACATATGCTTTAACCACTGGACAGCTTCAGAGAGAATTCACAGCATCTTATACCACAGTCTCTCATGAGAGCACTTCTAAAGCTACTAAGTTCATCATTCTGATATTTCCAATGCAGGTTTGATAAGACAATAAATAATGGCAATTAGCAATCATGAACAAATGAACATTTTCTACTGCAACATTAAGAACCAAACAGTGGTGAAGGGCATAACTGAAAGAATTCACCCAGGCACACTGCATTGCGCATGAGAGTCTTTCTTCCAACATAACTGTTTCATTCATCTGAAAGTAATGGTAAGCACCTGACTATTCTGTCTAGACCTTCAGGGTCTAATATCTGTTACACCAACAATTACAGCTGCCAGTTACAGCAACAATAGGTAAAATTCCATAACGTATCAGTCAGAGAACACATTGATCTACTGACTGATTTAGCAGAGTAACTAATTAATGCAATTTACACACCAGATTAATAGTTTGAAGTTTCTACTACCTAGATGCTTTCCACTCACAAGACAAAAAGGATTCCTTTAAATATCCATGGAGCACAAGAGCTCTCAATACTCAGATGTAAGAAATCAGGAAAAGAAGGCAAGAAACTGACATGGCTCAGTAAAGACCTGCTGGTTAAACTCAAAGGCAAAAAGGAAATGCAGAGACAGTGGAAGCAGGGATGAGTATCCTGGGAAGAGTATAGAGATGCTGCGTGGTTGTGTAGGGATGGGGTCAGGAAGGCCAAGGCACAGCTGGAGCTGAACTTGGCAAGGTGTGCAAAGAATAATAAGGGCTTCTACAGGTGTGTCAGCCAGAAAAGGAAGCTCAAAGAAAGTGTACCTGTGGCAAATGAAGGTGGGAAGAAAAAGGACTCTGAGCCTTTTTCAGAGTAAAGCAAGCTTCTTCTTTCTTATTAGTGAGAATCCATGATTCCATTGTCCCAGCCTCCTTTGCTAGCAAGATTTTCTATTCCTCCCCATTCTCCTCACACATGGTGTTCTCAAAACAATCAAGCTACACAGGATGTAAACCAGGATACTTCTTGACACACCCACACTCATGGCTGTTTTCAGCCACATCTCAGTACACACACTCAATCAGGCAGCCTTCCAGCCTGACCTTCTCACACATTCATCACAGTCCTGTCCTGTGAAGTTTGTTAACCTTGATCAGTCTCAATTTATCTTCTACCTGTTCAGCACAGTTCCCACATATACCCCCTCAAATTAATGTGACTGGCAAACTGATAACAACAGACAAGGAGAAGGTTGAGATACTCAACAACTAGCAACCTCTTTTCCCACACCTCTCAAGTGGATGGACTGCAAAATGGAGACTAGGGAAGCAAAGTTGCTCACACTGTAAGAGAAAATCAGGATCATGACCACCTGAGGAACCTGAACATATCTAAGTCTATGGAACCTGATGAGATGCATCCCAGAGTGCCGAGAGAATTGGCTGATGTAGTTGCCAAGCCACTCTCCCTGATATTT
>NW_010333632.1:3387-12891 GCF_000700745.2 Antrostomus carolinensis
ATGGCAGTCAATTGAAGTCCCCAGTGACTGGAAAAAGGGAAATATTGCACCATTTTTGAAAGGGGTAGAAAGGAGGACCCTGGGAACTACTGACCTGCCAGCCTCACCTCTGCGCCTGGGTAAATCATGGAACAGATCCTTCTAGAAACTATGCTAAGGCACATGCAGGACAGGGAGGTGATTTGAGAGAGCCAGCATGGTTTCACCAAGGGCAAGTCCTGCCTGACCAACCTAGTGGCCTTCTGTGATGGAGTGACTACATCAGCGGACAAGGGAAGAGCTGCGGATGTGATCTATCTGGACTTCTGTAAAGCCTTTGACATGGTCCCCCACAACAGCCCTCTCTCTTAATTGGCAAGATATGGATTTGATGGGTAGACTGTTTGGTGGATGAGGAGTTGGTTGGATGATTGCATCCAGAGGGTGGCAGTCAACAACTCAATGTCCAAATGGAGATCGGTGACAAGTGGTGTCCCTTAGGGGTCCATACTGAGACCAGTACTCTTTAGTACCTTCATCAATGACATAGACAGTGGGATCAAGCGCACCCTCAGCAAGTTTGCAGATGACACAAAGCTGAGTGGTGCAGTTGACACACCTGAGGGAGGGGATGTCTTCCAGAGGGACCAGGACAAGCTTCAGAAGTGGGCCCGTGTGAACCTCATGAGGTTCAACCATGCCAAGTGCAAAGCCCTGCGCCTGAGTTGGGGGAACTCCCAGTATCAATACAGGATGGGGAATGAAGGATTGAAGGCAGCCCTGCGGAGAAGGACTTGAGGGTATTAGTGGATAAAAAGCTGGACATTAGCCAGCAATGTGCGCTTGCAGCCTAGAAGGTGAACTGTATCCTGGACTGCATCAAAAGCAGTGTGGCCAGCAGGTTGAGGGAAATGATTCTGCCCCTCTACTCTGATCTGGTGAGACCCCACCTGGCATACTGTGTCCAGCTCTGGAGTTCTCAGCAGAGCCACAAGTAGAGGATAAGGTAACAACAGCAATGAACTGGAGTGAAGTACTCAGGATGATGGCTTCTTGTACAGGTTGAATGACATATGAATACTAATAATTATAGTTTAGTCTTTGCTGAATGTAAAGTACTGCTGATATCATTTATATGATGAAAAATATACCCCCAGAGGTTCAACTTACATTTTCTCCTCTGAAATTGAAGGAATCTTGCAAATAAGCACTGTGACAATAACCTTCACAGTAGTTAACCTAACTACTAACAATAACCTTCACAATTCCTTTGTGTTACTTAATGGTATGTGCCAGTGTTAAAGCAAGTATCATAGCACTTTACACACATCCTTCTGTAGGTGTGATATTAAACTTAGTCCTTACCTGCTAACTAATGCTGGTTTTACTACACTGGATGAATGCCATGCAAAGATGAACAGCACCTTCATATGTATTATTTTTTTCTTGGCCTTCACTCTTCTGAAAATGAAAATTATTATTTTTTCAAAGCTATAAGGAAATGAACTGTAGTTTCACACATAATTAACCGTAGAGCACAATATAGAAAAGAGCTTGGCACCATTGTTGCACAAAATCATCTTTATAATAGATTTTAGTAGGTCTTCAAAGCTATTTTTCCACCTTGGAAGAAAAAAACCCTGTTCAGTTTGAAATGTGGCTATACTCCCCTGATTATATCTTAATTGGTTTATCTTAGACTGCATTTTTAATAATAAATGTGCAATGAAGATAATGACAACATGGCTAACACCTTAAAGGTCAGGGCACTCACTGCTAAAAAAATAAACTACTTACTGTGAAATATTAATACCAAACTAGTGTTCTTGATTTTTCATATTAGATATGACCAAAACCATATGCTCTTTTTTTGAAAGTTAGTTAAAATAACAGCATCAGAATGTTAAGAAAAAAATTACTCTTTAAAGTATTTGGTACTGTAGAGATGTACCATCTCCATTATACTGCACTTTTAGTAGCATTTATTTAAGAAGTTTGTGATGGACGGGCAACTGCAAAGAACTCTTGATTTCACCATTTAAACAAAATGCAAAATTTTCCCTGATTTAAGCATAACCAGAGTTTTCCTCCAGACATCAGGAGATGAAAAAAGCAGTCAATATTCCACTGAATTTGCTCCCTTTCTCTGAGGTATATTTCACCACATAATAAAAGTCTATTTGAGCTACTATGGTGAACCAGACTTACCCATAGATTTCAGACATATATATAAATTAAAGTAGGGTAAAATTTTTCCATACATACCTGATTCACAATAAGTATCCTTGAAAAATTATTTTACTTTACAAAAAAATGTTATCAAATTTGAGGTTAGCTAGTGTACAGCAAAAGAAGGTTATGTTAACCGTACCTGCCTTGTATTTGTCGTGTATTTATAGGTAAGTGTATGGAATTACATTGACTGAAGATCAGTTGACAAATGAAAACTCATTTCAGCTGATGCATAGTAATCTTTCTAGAGCTGATGTATAATTTTTTTATTTCTGAGGAGTCATCCACTCCAAATGGATGATGAGTGGATGACATACACCAAAGTACTGGTGAGGAATCTTTCATCTACATCTTAATTGCCTATTTTCCTGAATTTTTGTGAAGGAAGACAAATATATAAAACTGACCGGTTAAGACAGCCAAACACCATGAAATTTTCTCCTCTGCAAGCTTAGTAGAATAAAAACATTGGAATTAAAGAAGTACCTGTTAACCTTACATTCCTATTGGCCAAAATGACAGTGTTTTTCATCAGCCTTTAGGTTTCCACGTCTCATCAGAGCTAGGATGACTGTTAGGTGTGATAACATGTTTTCACTGATGTGTTGACTTTTTATCTAAATGCTTTGCTCTGATGTTGTTAGAGTTATACTCTGAATAATCAGGAAAAAGCATATTATGCTTGCTTTATGTCTCTGTTAAGTAGGTAGGATAGTTTTCTGACTACTTAGTACAATTTTAGAACCATTAAGAAACTGGACAAGGTCCTGAGATGTTGATTTGTTAAGTTTACAACAATTTTGCAGCATTCCCTTTACCAGATATGAGAGGATATAATATTTTTTGAAGAGTGTGGCTTCATTTTCATACGAAATGTTTTGAGAAATGCAAACATCTTTTTCCATTGGGGTACTTGCAAAATGAAATATAATTTTTACTTGAAATATTTGAAGCAGATATTATGCTTTAGCTAATCTGTCAGAGATGCTGTTTCCACACGCATACCTCCTGTACGAATGGGAAGCCTTATTTTCTAATTTAACCATTCAACTTATTTGTGTGACTGTAAGAAGATTCATTGTTTTCAAAATGCATTCAAAGGATTTTGGTAATGCTCGCACACAGACAACTAATTGTTTTTCTGGATGATTAAGAAAGAGGAAAGCGGGCTTCTCATATGAATGATATTTCTGGTCAATGTTCAATTGGAAAAAGTATCGCTTTTAATTACTAAGTAGCTATACAAATAATGCCTTAAATTTCTCTTACAATAAACACCACAGTGTGATAGTCAAGCTTCATTTATCAAAACTTAAATATAGCATAATTATTCTAAAATTAAGACGAGCTGGATAGCAAGATTTTTAAGAGAATACTTTTGATTATTCTTGAGTCATGATTTCCACTTGTGTGATAAAATGTCAGATTTGTTACCTGTGCTTAAGGTAAGAGCAGAATCTTCCTCAATTGTTTCCACTTTATGTCATCCTGGCAAGGATCCTGGCTTCTTGTAAGTCAATGGCAGAGCTTCATCAACTTCATTTCAGTCAGGATTTCATTAAATTAATATTTGGGGTAATTAAGGATGAATCATGAGACTCCTGTTTCTCATTCTTAATGATCACAAATAAGATCCATGAAAAGCATACCAAAGTTAATTGGAAGATTAATGTTGCTTTCAACAGACTTTAGTTCAGGCTTTTTATTTTGCATGCAGGCAATTGTGTAACTTTTTTCAAGGTTTTTTTAAAGGCTTTTGGATTCGCTATGGCACTTTCCCATCTACAGAGTTCCCAGTGTCCCTTACTCCTGAGCTGCAACATAGACCACACTGAGTCAGTTGCATTTCTCAAATTATGTCAGTCCACTATTAGCATGTGTGATTGTCATTGTTGGTCATCATTTCTAGTTTAGAAGAACAAGTGAGATTATCATCTTCTGATGCAGATTTCCCTACTGTAGATCTGCTTAGCACTGTGTTAATTAATTTGGCCCTGTATTCTCTCCTGTCCGATTACCCAACATGAATGAATGTTTATTCTTCCACTATCTTCTGTTTCTCGCCCATATTTCTCATCATTTCTTGCTTACAGTGTAACCTCAGTACATCCCTCTTGCAATTTTACTGGTAATTTAGCCACTTCTCTCACTGACTGCTTAGGAATATCGTAACACATAGAGACGAAGTAGCTGAGCAAAATGAAGGTCTCTTTTTTTTTTTTTTTTTTCCTTTTTTTTATATATATATATAGAAGAGAAGAATTGCTGAAATTAGTTCAGGACAGGATTTAGGCTGGTCCTTCACATGTGGCTCGAGCTTTGGCTAAAGTTGTATAATTGTTTTAAGAACTAAAGTGAGAAAAATTTGGCAGCACTGTATGGCTATGATCTTTCAGTGTTATGGAATATGTAATGTCAGCACTGATGTCAACCTGAAGAACTTGGTCTCTGAATAAGAATTTGTTTCCTTTCAGAACCAGGAAGAAACAGAGTTAAGTAAATATGGAAGAGTAGAGAGGAAGCAGGGAAAGGGTAATTTATGCCGAACTGTTAGGAAGCCATGTAATTTTTTTCCCATTTTTGAATTATTTCCTCAAATTATACATCCCGGTATCTATTTATACAGCAAAAAAGATCTTGACATTCCAGCACAGAATTCTTTAGGTAAGAAGGTTTTCTGGAGGTCTCCACTCCAGACTCTCATCCAAAGCAGGGACAGCTCTGGGATCAGACCAGAAGTGGAGAGCAAGCATTGTTTTCCAGTGAGATGGAACATCCTTTATAAAGAGTGTGTTAACAGGTTATTTTTAACCCTAAATATCACATGTGATTTCTCTATGTTAGATTTAATAAATTCATCGTATTAATTATTTTAGCTGTGTACAGTGGATGGTATCATGGTCACTATGTCTTCACTGTAAACTTCTGGACAAAAAGGAGAATGATGACCAAAAGTTACTATTAAAAGATGATTTAGAAAATATTTTTGAAATTTAGAATTTCCTATATTTCAGAGATTGAAAATTTCTATTTCCAATTTTACATGAAGTGACATCAAATTACTTTGGTTATGAAGAAGTTAGGTGGATTATCTGTAGCCCCAGAAAGTAGTTAAAAAGGACCTAAGGACTTCTCCAGCCTTCAGGACCATTGGGAAAATCCGTATTTCCTCCTTAATGACCAATATGCCAACAGTAAGATTTATACAGTACATTCTTCATATATTTATATGCCTTTCCTTCAATAATAATCAGATGTTAAAAAGGTTATTCACTTGTCTAGGGTCATGTAAAGAAATCTTACTTTAATTCTTACCCTTTGGATAGGAATTAAAGTTCCTATCTAGCTGAAAAACATAGGTAATATTGCATGGATGCAAACTTTAGAGACAAAATCAATACTGTACACGCAGTAATGAATCTGTGTCAGCACCACACAGTTATGTTGTACATAAGTTAGGATTTCTGCATAGACCTTTTCTGTTGGCTACAATACTTACACATGTTTTATATTGTGGTGGGTTGACCTTGACCAGCAACTAAGCACCCATCCACCTACTTAGTCACACCCCACACAGCTCAACAGAATGTAGGAGAGAATAGAAAGCACAAAAGCAAGAAATCTTGGTGGTGGAGATAAAAGCAATCTAATAACCAAAAGAAAGAGAAAAGGGGGAAAAAAAAAAAAAAAGGTGAAGCAAAGCAATCATTCACCCCCTATCATAAGCAGAAAAATGTTCATCCAGTCTCCAAGCAATGGCTACTTTGGAAAGCCTGAAACGCCAGTTTTTATTTCTGAGCACAACGTCATGTGGTCTGGACTATCCTTTTGGTCAATTCAGGCCAGCTGTCCCAGCTGTGTCCTCTCCCAGCCTCTCATCCATTCCCAGCCTATTTTCTGGGGGTGCAGGCAGTAAGAAAACCTTTTGTCATGCAAGCACTGTTCAGCAAACACCTAAAACACTGATGTGTTATCAGCACTGCTTTAGTCACAAATCCAAAACACAGTAGCATACAGGCTGTTTTGAATAAAGTTAATGCCATCCCAACAGACCCAGTTATGCATATAAACAAATTGATTGTCTGTATGTTTCCTCCTTGTGAATTTCTAGCAACATAAATACTTTAAAAAAATACTAATTAGCATTTACTCAATATAATTAAGTGATTGTTATCAAATTATGCCAAATGTTGACTTTGAAGTCAAAGAACTGAATGCAATAGGTAATACAAGGAAATAACTGCAGAGTAGAATAAGGGGAGGATGAAGTCCAACTTAAATGTTTCTTTTTCTTACTTATGCACATATGCTAAAGACTTGAAGAAATTATACAAAAAAATTGTTTTTGAACTGCCTTGGTTTTGGATAGCTCCAACTAGAATGAGCTAACAAGTTTCTTCTTTGATTGTTTTCCATTTACAGGGAAAAAGTGACAAAGAAAAACAGTAATCTGTAAATGACTGCAACTGAGAGATGAGTTTCCCTTTTTTTTTTTAACTTTGTCCTTCTACTTTTACTCTGTACCTTGTAGTTCTGGAGACATTTTTATAGAAGTGTTTTGTGATTCTATTTCTATCTTTGTAACTAATTGTATTTTCTCCAATATATAATTTATCCAGAATGAATGAATATCCAAATGAACCATACTCCTAAATCTAATATATCACGGAGGATTGGTTGGAGAATGTCTTACACTTGAACATTCAGTCTTTAGATTACATTATTGAAAAATTCTATTGAAAGACTGTATGAGTGGTTCAAACTTGGTACTTTTATCAATGATGTTCTCATAACAAGTCTGAACTGAAACCAAAACACAGCTCTTCTAACTACTGAGAAGAAAATTAACTCTATCCTAACAAAACCAGGACAACTTCCAGCTGGCACTGCTTAATATGAATTGTTCCATGCAGTCACATTGTTCACATTCTTGATGGTAAAGTATCAGAAGTAAGGCCTCATACCAAACGTAGGGAATGGAGACAGGGGAATGTTTTTAGGTGAGAACTATAGAAAGACAAGGTCAGAATGTACTGCAGATGAAAGATTAAATCCAAAAAGTGTGATTAATGAGGTTTTTTTGGTTGGCTGGTTGGTTCTGGCCACTGACATGGGGTCAGCCACAAAGTTAACAGCAGAAAAAAGGAACATAGAGAGGTTTGGGCCTTTTAGGCCACTACAGACACTGACTTGCAAATTTCTGCAGGAAAAGTGTTATATGGTTCTAGTTCCTCTCCTTCACTCTGTGTGTTCCTATCACTCTGTTTGCAGGCTGTCTCACACTGTTTTACAGTGATGGGCAAGAACAACTTGCCAAAAGTTATTTTGGTTTTAGTAAAACAGCTGCAAATATCTTTGCCTTGCTTTGGTTCATGTTTATATGATACTTTTGTAATATAAACAGACAAAACTCATTGTAAGCATTAGTATTGGATAAAAGCAATAGTATTGGATAAGATGACACCTTTCATAAATGATCAGAACTGAGAATCCACCATCATACAAGAAAACTATTACACCACATTGGGTTTTTTTTTAAGAAAGCAGTTAAATGTGGTTTGGATCAGCTACTAACAATGAAATTATTTGTCAATCATCTGTCTTAGAATATTGGTATATTCTTGAAAGGTTTCCTCAGCTTGCTAATTCAACAGTACAGAAATCTCTATAAATTTATTTCACCAACATTTCTGAGGAGTATGAAACCTGTGAGCTCAATTCTAGATTTCTTTCAGTCATCTGTAGAGTTTACATAGAATGTTTGTATAGTTCATTTTTATTTCTTATTTTGTAGTGCAGTTACAGATCATGCACAACTGTGAGAATCTAGACAGTAGTGAGACAGGCTGATATTTAGGTCTTGCTCTGAAGTGGTAAGCTGTTACACAAAGTTGCTTTTTAGGTTACCTTCTAATATTTCCCTTTTCAGGAAACCTCACTCTTTTCTGGGTGAGCAGACTTCTACAGATTTCTTATCCAGAGATTTACAAATTTGTATTCATAGAAGAGATTCAAGAAAAGGCAACTAAGTCTAAAAGCTATGTGAACACCTAGATCGTGCCAGGTATTTTAAATCTGCGTTTTCTGTGTTACATGCAGACAGGATTCTAGGTTTGTTTTTAACTGAACATTAATATTAATGTTCTCCATTTTTGAAACAAAAGAAATATCAGAAAACTATGTAAAACATCCTAAAATTTTCATTGAAATGTCTTTATATGAGTAACTTTAATGGCAAGGCTAGCATTAGACTCTGGTAAACCAAAATCTTTCGTTGCAGAGCCAAGCTAAACTTGGCATTTGAAGCCAAAACATATACTGAGCCACTAGACCTGACTCCACATATGTGAAAAGGAAAATAAGTAATACTCATATACAGAATTCCTGTGGCAAAATTTTTTATGGCCTACCTATTCTCAACTTCTTCATAGGTTCCTACTACTTTACTGTATCATTGTTAGCCAGTACTATGAAAACAAAAATTTGAAATGTGTAAACAATCTGCCATATTCAAGGCATAGTACAGCAGAAATACTGCAATGTGATATGATACAGTTTCCCTGAAATATCTGTGTTACCAGTCTTTTATATCAAACAAGGATCTTTTAATATTTTCAATCAAATATATCCTGGCACATGTCACTGGTTCTCCATATGTTTTTCCACATGTGTGTCTGCTCCATTTCTCATCCTCTTCTCTGCAACACACACTTTTTCCAGTGTTTATATATACATACATATATGTACACATACACCGAAGTCAGAGAGGTCATTTCACCATATTGAGGCACTGGGAACTGAGTTGATGTGGGGTGGCTGTGGCAGAGCAGGCAAAGTGGCTGGAAGGAGGTGGCAGTGGCAAGCTCAAGGGCAGGAGCAGGGAAAGATTTTGGTTTTGCCCCTTGCTTTTTCCTAGTGTACTTCAGCCTTCACTTCCTTGTAATGCTGTCCCGTGCCCAGCATTACCACTAGCAACATCCCACTGGGGAACCTCCATATTTAATGCAATATCTTTGTTTCACAATATGCCATTTGAAGAACTACTGTTGTAGTTGGTTTTAATGTTTATGGTTGGAAATACATGAGTTTTGGCATGAGAAAGCCAGCAAGGACATCAAAAGGAAGAGGGAACATGGTAATGTAACATTAGAATCTTATTAAAAATGTCTCAACCCACTTTTCCTTAAATAAGTCTGCCATCATTTTAGTTTCTAGTATTTTGTGGTTAACCAGAGCTAGAAAAATAATTATTTGATCCTACCTACTGATGTTGATTGCAAATATCCTCATGAA
>NW_010333632.1:12930-17248 GCF_000700745.2 Antrostomus carolinensis
ACCTAGTAGTTAAAGATGGAGAGATCTGGTTTTCCCTTGGTATATGGTTGTGGTGGTTTGACCCACATTAGGACCATGCGGTCCTGCATTCACTCCCCCCACCCAGTAAAATGGGATGGAAGACACAACAAAGTGGGCGGGGGATTAGGAACAAAAGACAGGGATGGCTCCTGTTATGGTCATGGGCAAAATAGACTCAAACTTGGGGAATAAAAATCAATTTGATTAATTGCCATTCTTCTAGCTAAACATAACAACCACATCTTACAACACCTTCCCCCATCCCTCCCTTCTTCCTGGGCTCAAATCACTTTGCTCCTGGTTTCTCTATCTTCTCCCTACAGCGGCACAGGGGACAGGTAATAGGGGTAGTCAGTTCACCTCTGTTGCTCATCCTGGCATGAAAGTCCAGAAACAAGATGTTCCAAAGCAAGCTTCCCATGGAGTCATGGACTTCTTTGGGCTCAGCTCCCATCTCTGGCATGGGGACATCCATGGGCTGCAGACTCACCCCCCACTCTGGGGGTCCAGAAACTTGGGGAAGAAAAGTCAATTTAATTCATTGCCATTCATCTAACTAGACATAACAACCACATCTTACAACACCTTCCCCCACTCCTCCCTTCTTCCTGAGTTCAAATCACTTTGCTCCTGATTTCTCTACCTTTCCCCTCCCAGCAGCACAGGGGACAGGGAAGGGAGTTACAGTCAGTTCACCTCTGCTGCTCTTCCCAGCATGAAAGTCCAGGAACAAGATGTTCCAAAATGAGCTTCCCATGGAGTCGTGGACCTCTACATCTCATTGCATGAAGTATTTGCAAGTACAATGCTAGGGAGTGACTGATATCAAACATTTCCATCACCCCTAACAACTGATGACCTTTTACAAGGGATAAACTAAAAGTAAGAAGTCTGTAACTTTTGTCGCACTGAGAAAAATAGATAACAGCAGCAAGACACATGGTGCAGTAATTCAAGGAAGTAAGTGGAGATAATATCAATATAATATAATTATTCAATGAGTCTTTAATCATCTTTGAACATTAGAAATGTGGAAAAAATTCAATGGTTGTTACTACATTGAAAGTATAGAGGCACCACATTTTTCCTTTGAGAAGGCATTTTTATCAATTTTTAAAGGAAAAATGTTGCCATTTCTGTGTCTTGAGGGTCATATGTCAAATTGTACTTTAATTCATAAATTAATCAATTTATTATGAAAGTCACATCTGTAAACAAAATAGAATTAATATTCTTACTGGAGATATTTGTAGTCCTCGTGTATCACAACTGCTGTACTTGTCCCTCATGTTTTTAAAAAAACTTACCTTTAACCAGACAACCACAATCAGCATGTTTATGGTACTTATAACCTATACTCACATAGTGCCTTTTGTCAAAGCACATAAATTAGGTATATTTTAGAAACTCATCCTGGTATGTAGACACTATGACAAAGAAAAAGGAGGAAACTGATATAATTCTAGTTAACCGAGAATCAAATAATGATCATGATGCTGCCTTTAGCAGGAGCAGTTCAGACCCATAAATTTTGAGTTTACTAAAAAAAAAATAAAGATCTTAAAAAAATTACAAGAAATAAATCCGCACACACTTTGGAAGGTTGCACATTTTTAGAAAAATAAGGAACTGTGAGGTTAGTTATGAGAAAAGTATATTCAAATTACTAACCTCTTACTCTTTAAAGACAAATACTGGCTCAAATCATTATTTCAATTGTGACAATATAGTTTAAAATTACTTTTTTTCCCTTAATGTTATTCTAAACCAACTTAATGTTTTCTAACAAGGAAGGCTTTGTAAATATATATTTTAGTTTTGTGTTCACACTGTAATTGTGATTTTGTATTAATGAATAAAAAAAAGAACTCATCAACACTAATTCATATACAGTACCTATAGCTAAATAAATGTTTGAAGATCATGAAAATACAAGGATTAATAGCCGTACTTTTAGAAAATAAATTGATACATTAAATTCTCAATCTGTAGTTGAACACAAAACAGATTACCTAATTTCATCCAGAGTTTTAACTAGCCAACAATCCCTGTTAATATCAGTCACGTATCTAACACAGTTGACTTTCTAGTCAATTTTAAGAGATTAGAGAGTTTAAGTCAAAATCAGTATACCTTAATCCTTTTGTGTTGATCTATCAGCATTTTCCACTTTATCAAGAGTAAACATTTTAGAAAGCTTGTCTTGAATGGAGAAGATAGAAAGTGTTGAGGATTGAGTACTACTTTCATAGTCTGAAGGCATGCTTTCAAATGTCCCATGTTCTTTCCAAATTTAATAAAATCATGATGTTATGCTTCATAACAAGTAGAAGATAAAAAAATAAAGAATACTGATGAAAAAGAAGATTAAACAAAAATATTAAATTAGATTTACTCCCAACTCTTACTTCCAATATAACTATTTAGCAATAGCAGAACGCAACATATTTTGTATGTTGTAACGGTACAGGAAAGAGCTCAGTGAGTCTTGAATTGACCATTTCCTATTTTATAGCTCCTAGTATCTTCTTATCAGAACTAAGATGCCTTGATGCCTGCAATGTTCCCATTTAGATCCACATTGTTTACTGTAACTCTTGATATCATTGAAGTTGCCTGCTGTAATAGAATTTTTGAACACAGAGAAATCAGGTCACAGGAGAAATTTATAACCTAAAAGATCTACTAAAGATTATTCAGTATATATATGTGTATATATATGCTGTGTATACATGGCCTATTTCTGCAAATAGAACATTTTTGTCATGGGAAAAATGTTTGGAATGCACTTTGCTTCATAAAGAAAATATTGCTACAATTCATCAATCTCTTTCTACTCTTGAAAACTGAATCTCTTTTCAGTTACATGTTGCAGAAGTTCATAATCCAAACAAAAGCAGAATCATCACTAAAGGAGACATTCCAAGCCTTTGGAACCAGAGCAAGCTTATTAAAAGGGGGGAAAAAAAGGAGAGAAAAAAAAAAATGAAAATGAAAAAAAAAAAGTATTCAAAAGTTCCCAAAAGTAAAAGGAGAATAATTACTTGAATGTAAGTGCACAGTAAAACAAGTGTTGGAAATAGTGTTGGAATATGGCCATGTACATACAGGAGAAAGACTGTTGACCTACTAGCTTCATGTAATATTTCTACAAATGGAGAAACTCCCCAAAAGAATTAAGATATCTTTAAAGCCTCCTTTAATATTGCAGTTTAGGAAAGCATTCTTCTTAGGCATATGGAATGAAATTTTGTTCTAAAAAGCAAATCTGTATTTTTGTTGTTGCTTTTTCACATTAGAATGTATTTAAACATAAACTTAGCTTGGGATTCACTTGAGAGCAATGCATTCCTTCTTTCAGACGAGGAACAAGGGAAAGTTCCAATAATTTCTGCAAAAGAAACTCATAATTTCTATTTCTTGTAGGCAGATTATTTGTTCTGTTAAACTTAACATGAAGTTTCTAAATTGTGATCAGAGCAGGGAAAATTCCAATCTTGAAATGTCTCATTAAAACAGACATTTGAAAGCATCCTCCAAAATAACTGCTGGTGTTGATGGCAAGAATTCATCAGTGTTTGTGTGGGTGAATTTTTGTCTTGTGTACTCTATCTTGAGATGAGTTACCATTCTTTTCAATGTCACTGTGACAGATCCTCATTGAAGAAAGAATATTTAAAATGTAAAAGACCATGATTTACAAATTGTGATTGCTTGTTCTCAAAGTAATTTAAAAATACAACAGGGACTATATTAAAAGTAATATTTTAATACACTATGAAATTTAAATAAAACATTTTTACATTCATATGCTGTTTTCTCCAAATCAAATTGAAATGTTTAAGGTTTGCTAAAAGTAAATGGTAATCGTTTACCTTTCTACCTCTACCATTCTCTCAACAAATTTTAAGAGGACTGCATGATCAGACTTTAGTCTATGGCACTGCTCATATGCAATACTCATGCATAACTTTCCCATATTTTTCTAGATTTGCATCTATGTTACGTTTGAGCCTGGAAAGCACCGGGCTCAAAACTCATGAAGGCTTCCCTGCAGGGAGCCCAGATTATGAACAGCACACAGAGCTTCTTATCTCACCTACAGCTGTGAAATCCGTGAGCCTACTCATAAAGATGCTTTGACTGTATTGGCTTGGCATAGCCACATAGGCATAGAGAGAGGTTTTATGTGCCCAGTTTTGCTCTTTTTCAGTGTCAGCAGGACTGTTCTCATTCCTACTCCAGCAGAGGCTGAGAAGTGAGATCTAATGGAAAATCTAAAGATCGCTTTGCTCAC
>NW_010333632.1:17273-31420 GCF_000700745.2 Antrostomus carolinensis
TCCAAGTTCTACTCAGATACAGAACAAAACAAAAAGCAGGAACATCAACAACCTAAAAATATCAAGATAATGAAGTATCTCTGATGAATTCCATTGGAACCACCTGCTTACCATGAAAGGCAGGATGGGTGAAAGCATAAGTTGGTTGGAAAACATAATGAATGAGAGAAGATCTCCAGAATTGAAAGTCAATGCCTAGGAGACAAGGAAGAGAGCTCAAGAAGGTATGGCAGTATACAGGAAGCTTTGGGGATTTCATTTTTTAAATAAGTGAGAAATTTTTAGTTATAACACTACCAAAGATAGTGATTCACTTAAGCTTTTTTTTTTTTTTTTTTTTTCTATGAGGAAAATGTCAGATCCAAGTAATAATACCATGATGCCCCATCCCTGAAAAGTCGGGGATCTGAGCAGCCTGATCTAGTTGAAGATGTCCCTGGTCATTGCAGGGGGGTTGGGTGAGATGATCTTTAAAGGTTCCTTCCAACACAAACCATTCTATGATTCTATGACTATGGAACACATGTTCCTAGAAATGGGTTCCACAGACATCTTTCTCCCTTCAGGTATTTTCTTTAAGAACAGAAAACTAAAACAAATGAAAAAGAGGATAGGTAATTCACTGTTAAAAATAGTATTTTGTTAAGAAATTATCTGAACTCAAACAGTCTAACCAGTTTATTTCAGTTGTGAAAGTTGGAAATTCTGAGCTGCCAGTTGACTGCTCTTGCCATTCCTCAAATTTATTGAAAAACCTCTTCTAGCATTCTTCAGAAACAATATTCTAGGAAGTCTAATTGTACAGTATCCAGTATTCTTCCTGTTCTTTTTACTGTAATATTTAATGGCAAGTAGCTGGCATCATTAGCTAATTTGTTGTAGTATTTCTGTGTTCAGTGACCTCCTGTTTCAAATAACTTTCAAAACAAATAGTTACTCATTCAAACAAAGTTCCATACTAAGAAAATATTTAACTAAGTCTTTGCTTTATCAAGTGTATATATAAGAGGGAGCTACTCATTTTAACATGTGCATCAATGTAGCAAAATGGTAATGAGCAAACACTGAATAAAGTCTTCAAGATAAAATCGTCCTCAGCAAAGTTTCATCAATAGTTTTATGGTAATTTTCTGTTCTAAGTTCCTTTAAGCTGCAAGGTTTTCCTGTGAATCACAAAACAGGGCAACAAATATTGCAGAAGTGCAATGAGCACTTCTTGGCATTACAGTAAGATAGTTATCTGTTAAACTGCTAATAGGTTTGGAAAATCCAGAGTTCTTTGTGTCTCAATTTAAAAAAGACCAAAAAGAACATAACATAGCAGATTTGAAAGATCATGTAAGATCTCAGAAACTGGTCTTAGCTAGAAAGTCAAGCCCCTGACATGCTTTGTATTCTACTAGATTTTATTTATTGACAGTTTTCCAACAATGAATGAGTGGCATAACATGTTTTATGATTTGAACTTTCTTCAGACATCCAACACACAAAGAGACAAATTCTGTAGTTGGTGTACTTTTTCAGTCCTTTTCTTTGCAGTGATTACCAACACTGAAGCAGTAATTAGAACAGAGTAAATGGAACAAAAGGAAGAAGAGTGATGAGAGGGATGGGGGGATGGAGGAATGTAAGTCTAGAAGTGTTGCCACTAACAAAACTGTGGAGCCTACTCATTGGTGTTCATACACTGTGAGAAATATTTACCCAACCACATCTGGGGACTTTTCTGATAAAAATAAAAGTAATTGCTTGCTTATTGTTTTACGATAAGAGAATTCAGGGAAAAACAATTCTCTGATCATATTTTCATTTATAGTTTAGTGCTACCTCCACTAAAAGCAAAAAAACCCCATGTTTTCTGGAGGGAAAGGTCTTTCATCAAAATACCAGATGACATGTCAACTAAATTATTTTCAAACAGTTCTGAAAAGCCACAAATTTATTAACATAATAACTTTAAGTCTGGAACAGATAATGTATTCATGAAAGAGGTTTATTTCTACTTTTAAGAGGAAACAAAAATAAACAATATTTGGATGGGATTTCCCATATTTTATCTTAATGTCTCGCGGTCTCTGCTTTATTTATTTGGACTTGTGGAACAAGGTAGGAGGGGAAGGGATCTAGTCGGTGCTGCAAAGTTTTAGTTTTTGTTTTGTCTTGCCTGTCCAAGTACATCTTCGTGGAAGACACCATGACAGTTGGTCTCTAGACAAAAAGATTCTGATAAGGTTTCATGAAACTGGTAAAACACAGATTACTCAAGGCATTCTAAAGTCAATTAGAAAAGTCCCAAATAAATTTTCAGCACCTATGGAAAAATGTGTTAGCCAACTTATGTAAACTAAAAGATACAGAATGTTTCTTTCCTTCTCATATTCATTTTCCTGGTGTGATTAGACTCAATGATTTAGTATAATTGTCCTGCAGGATATGTCTTTTATTATTTATTTTGCTGCCTTTATTTTTTCCCTTTACATTTAAGTGCCTCAAGTGTAATTAATGGAGGGTTCCTAAGTTTCTCAAAGATCGGAGAAAGATCAATTTTTATTTTTATTTTTTTGTTCAGTGAAGAAAATAATTCCTCAGTGTCATAGGTTATCCCCTTTCTGAAAGATGATTGATAGTGTATCTATCCCTTTCTGATTTCAGACTTTGAATTTATTCCCTAAATTCCTCTGCAATAAAATATGAAATACATAACCCTTAATATGCATTGCTCAATGTTAACTAACTTCAATATACAAGCAGCTCATCAAGATTTTAATCTAACCTCCAAAAGCTTATTAGTTAACTGCACTATTCATCCAGGTTTATTTGTTTTCTTTGGCTTCAGTAATAGAAAACTCTCACTGGGTTCAATGGCAGCAGAGGTAAACAGTTAGTAATGTCGTTTCCTGTTTCATCTTTGCATGACACTAAAAACATAAAGACTGCAAATAGGCAGAATTTGGTACCAAATGTTTGTATTTACTGACAGTACACAGACATGAAAAGACAACTGTGTATCTTTGCTCTGATTGTTTCTAAAACAGAGAAAGGAGTGAACATTACTGGAGGGCATAGAAAGTATTTCAGGGATATAGCTGTCTTACGTACCTTTATAATCAGTTAGAGGATGCATGTATATGGGGTATTTTAGTGTTTTGTACTAAATTACCAGGCTTTTTCAGTCCAGATTACTATGTCTTCACAGGTAAGTGATGTAAAGAGGACTTCTTCAGTTTTATTTATATATCTATCCCAGACTTTTATATACCTTATCTCTCCCATGGTTAGTCCCATCCTTAGCACTGCTCCTTCCCACCAGGACTTGAAGGAGGAAGGGAGAAGGATGGAAGTCATGCTGCATTATCTTCTAAAATGCTATTGCTGGAGAAGCCTCCTCTATAAATGGTAGTTAAGATCTTTACATTGTACTTCAGGCCTTAACCAGATTTTTGTGCTCTGCTCTGATGATGAATTCACCCTATGCTTTATAAAGCATGTGACAGGTCATTTGCATCATCTGCCTTTCCAAAGCCCTATCAAAGGCCTTAATTTTGTTACTTAAAACCCAAATTATTGCATATGCAAAAATTAGAAATCATACCAGTATGTAATTGAATAGGAAATTAGTTATTTCCCTCTATCTCCCTGTTCCTGTTTCTTTCTCTCTCCCCCTGCCTTCCTCTTCCTTTTCCTCCCTCTCTCCCTCCCTCTCGATTTGCTTATATGAGATATGAAGAGTTACAAACAATATGTCAGAGAAACTAATGATAATATTTCTTAATCTGGTAAGTGGTATGCTAGAAAAGGGATGGCAGTTAAAATATTATCCATATCGGGACTTCAGTAGTGTCATAGTTATTTGTTGGCAGTTTGTGAAATAACTCCTTATCTATTTGTCAGTGTTGGTGACCAGAAATATCCATTTATTTGACAAAACTCAGATGTGTTTCAGTCAATGAATTGCTTGTCAGAATATACACCTTGACTCTTTATTAGACTCTAGAAGATTCCTGGAATGAATATTTTCTTCATGTTTGTGACAGATACAATTATGTTTTAGTATTAAAATCTATCACAATAAAAAATACATTCTGAATTGGTAAATATACTTCTGTATCAAAGTAATCATCTTGAAGCTTTTTGTCAATGAACTTTACTGTTAGGAAATTAAAGAATAAAAACAAAGGAGACAAAAAAACAATTCAGTAAATGATATTTTGCCATATCTGCCCATCATCATTTTAATACAACATTTAGAAATTTTCACATTAGTACTCCATTGCTACATCATAAATTCTCACAGATAAAAACCTAACAATGTGTTCTTTACAAAAATGTGATGTGATCAAGTGTCAAAACTCCCTCAGCTGGACACTATTCTGGGACAATAAGTAGTTTTCAGCACAGGATATTGATTATACTGCCCAAAACTAAATTAGTCCTTATTTCTTTCATATATAGACTGCAGAACTTCATTATTCAAATTGGAAGTGATCTCATATTTTTCTTGGATCCTGCTTTAACAAAAACTCTTGAAAAGCATTAAAGAAATACTTAGGATGTGGAAAAAATAACTACAGACACAACTCTATTTATCTTATATTGTTATAGGATGTTTAAACATAATTGCCTATGGCACTTTTGGTATCTCTAAATAAACAACTCAGAATGGAGATATCGGGCCATATAAACATTAGGGAAGGTTATTTGGCATGAAAAGACACTTTCTTTTAAGATGTAAAGAATATATCTTGTTTGACCTTACTTGAATCTCTAGAGGTTAGTTCTGAGTAACTGGGAGAATGTGGCTTGGAATTTAGTTTTAATTGACAAGTGGTCTCCCACTGAGGCTGAGGGAACACTGAAAAGTGCTGAGGAAGCAACATCTCATATAAGCGAGCTGGTTTTGTGGGGTTTTTTGCGACAATTATGATAACCAAGAGACAGAGAAAATCAGAGGGTTGCACAAGTACTCCAGTCTGATTAGGGCCCCCAAAAAGCCTCTCCTTGCTTCTTAAGGGCATTCAGACATTTGTATCTTGTTAGAGCCATAAGGTGTGCTGACAGTAGGAGGGGACTGAGAAGGTTAAGTTTAATTTGAAGGTTTCCAAACACAGCACTTTCTCTGTATATGTCACCTCCTCCTGGGGTCCTGCTGGTGCAGTGTGTAACTGCCAGCAAGTATAAAAGAGGATGTTGTGCAAATGAACAATGATATCCACGACAGCACGGATTTGACACTGAGGAAGCAGGCATTTATCTGCAGAAATAAGTGTGCATTTGTTGCTATGGAAAGAGACCTTGTGCCTATGTGGTTAACATGATGTGGAGGGCTTCATTTTTGCAAAACATTTTAACTAAGTATCCATTTCCAGTTCTTCCTCCACAGGAACCCTTTATGAAACAGGCTGAAGCAAGCTACCAAGTCCCAGGACAGTTTTCTATGAACGTGTGAGTCTGTAACAGAAATAAATTCATCTGGTGCAAGAAAAATTTGACGTGAGCCATGTTGATAATGCCTTTATTTGCTAATGGGTTTGGGATGCATTTTCTTACAACTTGAGATTTGATACAGCAAGTAGCAATCTTGGAGCACTGAGAGACATTTGAGAAGAGCAAATAAAGACACTTTTTTGTTGTATGCATTTATGGAGGTAGGTTGGTTTGTCTGTGCTTATAGCCTTGCTACATTATTTTTCTTTGTTTTTGAAGGCGAAAAACTCATCACATTAAGGAGTTATGGAATTCTCTATGCTTTCCTTGGCAGGCTTTCATACAGCAACTTGAACCCACCTAACTTCAGTCTATCTTTAACATAAATCATGCAAACGGCTCCAGAAAGACATAAGCTATTGAAAATACACAAAGTGCTCTTTTCCCACAAAACTTCAAACATAACAGCTGTTCTCTGGGTTTTTTTTTAATTCTTCTGAGAATGCAGTGATTTGACAAGTTGCAAAATGGATTCTATTTATTTAGTTCATATTCTGGTTTTTAACAATTATTTCAATAACTATAGAAAATATTTTAATTTACACTTTGCACTTTACATTTTCTTTCCCACTCAAATGCATAAAGAAAAATAGTGACCTGTGATATCATAGTCCAAGAGTATTTCATAAGAAAATGAAAAATATATTTTTTCCACCGTAATTTTGAATTTTTAAGGGGATATTCATATTTAGCAACACTTTCTATCTAGATTTTCTAGAGGAAACATAAATCAGGGGCATTATTTTCTATACATATTAGCATAAAACTAGTTTATGTAGTTAGTGGCATTACCTAACATCTGAAATACAGAAGGCATCAGAGTTGATGTTTAATTGACGTGATTTGTGTGGAAACAGTGTTTTTTCTGATTAGATCTTCCTGAATAACTGCAGGAAAAGACTGATGTTAGTTTAAAGGCGGGTCATTCATCTGTTGTTCTTCCAAAAGAATCATCACATAATTCCTGACATGAAATGCCAGACATTTATAGTTAGACTATATAAGACATTAACAGTGTCATTCACAGCAGCTAAAATTGCTTCTGTAACTATTTCCTATGCTAAGTATAGGGAAGGCTACATATACTACAGCCAAGGTAAGCACATGTGTAGGATATGGAAGATATTCAATTTTAATGGAACCCATTTTGGCAAAATAAGTTGCTTGCTTTTAGAAAGAGGTCAACTTTCTGCACTCCGTCGTGGTTAGTTGTCTGGATTTCCCACAGATTTATTTTGAATAGGTCTTGTAGAGATATTGGTATGTAGCATAGTGTAAGATGTATTCCATCTGTGGGCTCACTTTCAGAGGCAAATGAGATATAGAAAGAAGTAAGCAACAGTGAGAAATACGAATATATAGATAGCCACTTCATTGCAGCAATTAAAGCTTATGTTATTTCTAAGACCAAAGTGTAATAAGCAATTGTATTCTGTGTTCTTAAAGAGATTAACTGCAATTCAGTAACCTGTGTTTACATAGCTAATGTAAGCTATTGGAGTACCTTAACACTTATGTATTTATAAATTGCTGAACACCCATCTAGGATTGCGTTCCCAAAAATTTTTAAGTCATTAGAGAATAAATTCATTTGACTTCACATTACATTCCTAATCCATTGGTTTTATTGTGGCAATGGAAGATCCAGAAGTTAATTAGTACTTGTGAGTACTGCTATTATCATTTGATCTTTCCCTGTGAAACCACGTTGGGAAGACTTGAATAAATAGTCCTTACAGACATTCTCAAGATACTTCTGAAAGTCATACTTGAGGTTTCAATTTTAGTTGTGAATTGGCTCAATGGGACTCTCTAAACTGGGAATAAGATTATTTTCCCTTAACATTTAATCTATAAACAGGAACAAATCCTTTGGAGTTGGTGCCAACCCTTGAAACAAGACCAGTAAAGTGGCCAGAGCAGTTGTTTGTTGCTAGTTGTGCCTCTCCTCATTAATAACTCTCACTAGAGTTTCTGGTTCAGCATCTCATCTCTCCCAAACCTTTCAACTATTATACACTAATTGTCTAGCAAAAGCAATACTGATAAAAACAGATCTACCAGTATGTCCTCTTTGTGCATCAGAGTGTTGTGTAAAACAAGTGCAGTGTGGGGCAAGTACTAGAAAACCTGCATGGGAATGATACGCTGGCCTGCAGGCTTTCTGGTCCCCCGGAGACTGCTTCAGGCAGATGCAGCATGGAAGTACCTCATGGAGCATGGGTCTGGAACCTGGGTTTACACAGGTGTTTTCTTACTGAAGACGGCCCTCATGACCACCCTGACAGAGGGCTCCAACTTAAACAAGCCTGTACTTAAGCTGGGAAAAAAAAAAAAAAAAAAAAATCAAAGGTGCTTTAATTTATTAATGTTTAAAATTCATATTAGTATTAATTATTATTTTAATATTTACTTATGTGCTTAAAAAATCTCCTGCAAGTAAAGATAAATGTACACATCTTCTATGGTTTGTATAATCATATGTATATACAATCATCTATCAAGAAAAACACATTTGTGTGTATATATATATGTACATATACACACGGAGCATCTTGATATATGTTACTGTCTATCAAGAAATGTATTGTTATTTGTTTATTAGAATACTAATATAATATTATTACATATCTCAGTTATAGTCAAAACATTTTTAGTACCTTGAAGATACATATAAAGACAGTCATGACAGTAAGTAGAGTTTATAAAAAGAAAGGAAAAAGGTAGGGGAAATAACTGTAACCAGAAGTTCAGGATAAGGCATATTCATTGTTTGTTTTACAGTTTTTGAATATGAATGTGGATTTGTATTTAAAAATATATATACATTGCCCTTTCTTATAAACTATATGTTATGTTTATTTGGATTTTAATACTTAACACCATTGTTTTTAAAATTGGCTAGGATGTACTGCTAGTATAGTCTTGATATCAAGTAATTAAAGGTTGGTACTGAAATAACTTTGTCATTCTTAGTATTAATATAATGCATATTATTTCCTCTGCTGCAATACAGAATTTTATCACATGTACTCTAGCCTTCAAAACAAAGATGAGAAGATTGACAAGCAGGGTTATTAAAATCTAATTAATTGAATGGACCTTTGAGATCTTCCAAATGAGAGCAAGGTGCTTGCATAGCTTTGTGAATATGGTTTGCCCACAACGTTGTTTTCAACTTCACGTATACTTTAAACATCACATATGAAGATAACATTCCTTGTGTAGGCAACAGTTCTCCTCAAGCAAGACTCTGATCCCACAAAAATTCATGTGTTTGATTTTATGCAACTAGAAGTAGTTCTGCTTATTTCAGCAGAACAATGCAGAGGCTTAGATTTATGTGGTCTCTCTTTATAAGGTCAGGCACAAAGTAAATAAAGAATAGAACATAAAGAATGTACAGCCTTAGGAGGAAGAAAATTTCTTGTCTTGAACAAGGCTAAAATTTTATCCTAAAGCCCTCTTCTTGAAACATTATGCATAATAAACCACCTGGGATGTGAATGGTCTCACTGCCATTTAGAAAGGTATACTCCATTGGGAATTTTAGGCATTTTTATAGCATTTTATTTGTATTTACCATTTTCTCTCATCTAGGTTGTAGGTGGTGATAAACAGAATAAAAATTTTGGATAGTGTTATTGAGTGGAGCAATCTGTATTGTATTCAGCAGAACTCAATATGGAAAAACTAATCTGATTTCAGTACTCAGGAGAGTACATTTAAGACTGAAAGTGTTCACAGCACCTCTACTAAAACTAGTGCTCTAACAATGTATTTCCTGAAAGAAGATCTGCAAACAAATTTAAATTTGCAAGCTAGCAAGCTGACTTTTAATCAACAGTCCTGCTGTAGACTGTTGGTGTCTTGCTTTCATGGCTGGGTCACATGTGATGCAATAGGAAGAAGCAGACTTTAGTGAAATCCAATATAGTTTGGACACATAACTTAGTAATATAGAGTTCAGAAATACTGATTAATAATTAATGACATACTTCTTTATTCTTTCAATAGAAAAGTTATCAATATCACTATCATAGAGTGCTGAGAAATAAAATTTATAAATTAAAATTGAAAGAATAGGACTGTCCATCATCAATAAAGTTCCAAAAATTAAACTGATACTTTGCATATATTGTCTTATTTATGCAAAATTCTACATTTATTGACTTTTGTTAAATGAGTAGTACTGCCAATATCAGTGCTAAGCATCTGCATTAATTTTTCCACAATGAAACCTTGGTTTTGAATGTCAAGCCATTCACACAGGTTCGTTTTCCTTACCATAAATTACAAATATTCACTAACATGAACAAGAAGGTGAAAGAAAAACACTTGCAAGATAAGAAGTTAAAAATCTATGTTTCTTGACAAATTCATTGTCTTTTGAGACAATCCAGTACATTTTAGTTATTATCCTTTAGGGAAATTGTTTTGTTTTGTTTTTTTAACAAAATGTTGAATCACTTTGTACCAATAAGAACTATAACATTTTGTCCTACTTTCAGAGATACTACTAATTCTTCCACTGGGTTATGGATTTATTTTTTCTCTATGTTTAGTTTTATTATAAATATAATTTTTAAAAAAAAAATTTGTTTTGAATCAACAAATTTATTTTCAGCCACCCCAGCACTGTCTTTTATTATTATCTATCTCTTGTAGCCTTAGGCACCTATCTTTATATTCATATTTAACATCATAATAGATCTTATCTAACCGTTTTCTTAAGGAACTTTTATGTGGCATCTGTTATGCTGGAATGTTCAAAAATACTTCTGAAAGAAGTGCCAGCTCTTATTTTATGCCCCTAGGGAATCAATATCTCTCTTTGGGGCACTTTTGAACATACCACCTGTGGATGCCATTTCCTGGTGTTTAGCTGTGCACACTATGCAGGTGAACACTTACATAACTTTTATTCTTAGAGTCAACTTTTAAAATATCTTCGATTTCAATTTCTTTCTTGGGATCTGATCCAGCTATGTTAATAAGCATGAGCCAAGGTCTACATTGACTTCAGTAAGACTACCCTATGCTGAAAGATATTCATGAATTAACACGCTTTCCGAGACTAATTGCAGTAATTTAATTAGATTAGATTTGGTAGAGTTGCAGGCATAAGAGAAATTTGCTAATAAAATATTTTAAGTAGAACTTTTAAATGGTGAGTGAAAATAACATTAGGCCAGATTTTTCTCCTTTGGACAGCATAACAGAGTACACTCTTTGGATTTAAAATTTATTTACTATTTGTTCAATATCAGACATGTTGAAAATAAATCAATAAATGACATAGTGTGATATGCAAAGAAAAAGGCTTTAGTATATTTCATGGTATGTGTGTCTGCAACTATTCATCTTTCTATTTTCAAAAATTGTTGTTACATGTAGAGTTGTAGAACACACTACTGCACCATAAACAAAGTCCATGTTTGTGGAACAATAGATAACCTTGGCTATCTTAATATTTTCTGTTCTGTTTGTGGTAATAGCCAAGAATTTAGCTTTTTATTTGCTACTTATTTATTATCCATAGCATGCTGACACTGTTCAAATAGACACACCTTCAAACTGATGTTTTCATTCACCAAAAATGGTACTATTTATGTCTCATAGCACCTCATTTTCAATTGGCTCTTGTTCAATTTTTCAACTCTGTATCAAAGCCAAAGCCTGACAGAGAAAAAAGAAAATGGCAACAATCTTGTTCTTAGAGATTAAAAATCATTTTGCTGTTAGCCATGATGAAGTAAGTTGCATCGTAGTTTTATGTCCTAGTGAGTTTCTAAACATGATCTCAGCACAATGCCAACTCAGTTTTCCACAGTAGACAGGGAAACATTTTGTTGTTTATCTGTGTTTCAGGAGATGGAAGGACCTTGCTGTCCTAAATGCAATGAAGAATATTTAGCCCTCAAGAGGGCATGCATGTTTTATCAGTGTAATAGAACACAGCCAGCACCATCATGCATTCTTGCCCAGCTTTGAGAAATGACATCAGAGTTGCACTAAATTTGAAGTAGAGGAGAAAACATAGTGGTCTATACAAAGATCTTTAAAAAAAGAGAACTAAACAGCTTTGTGCTGCTGACAGCTAAAACACTTCTCCTTTGTTTTAACATTTGCAAATTCTGTGTGATATTACTTGTATATGAAATAACATTCCAAAGATGTCTCTTCAAATGAATCCTTGACTTGTTTTTTCCAAGATACGCATGTATATCAAGAGGTTGAATACACCTTCTGTAAACAGGGACAGTGCTATTTTTATTGGACATTGCTGTGGGTAGACAGAGAATGTTAGAGAGGCTTTTCAGTGACCAGTGGAGCTGACGTTGTATCCCAGTTAAATGTAGAAGTTAATAGCCTATGAAAGTATAACAATATCAGTGTAACTGAAGTTCCTGAGGGACCCATTTCCATACTGTTGTCATTGAGGAGACATTGTCTGAATACAGTCCAGTGATAAAATATTTTTCTTAGCCAACTGAAAACATCCCATATGAGATTAAACTTTGCTATCCTTAGGTGCTTTGGTATATTTTAAATTATCCTAGGATTCATTCTAATTCAGTCTTCCCTTACACTCTTCACTTTCAAAAATAACTAAGTTAGGTCTTTGCCTTTATAAAGCCAGATTCCTGCCCTTCTAGAATCATGTGCATCTATTTTATAAGGCTTTATATTATATGGATTTAAAATGCTAAAATAGTGTGGGTTCACAAGAGGATACAGAAACAGGTTTTTGCACTCGTTTTGATTCACCTGGAATTTCACCAGGTTTGCCTTAAGTGCAGGGTTCAAAGAAAATTTCAGTGATGCCTTCAACTTGGGTGAAAGCCAAAACCATAAATCCTTTAACCTTTATACACACGTATTAGAGAACTCTTTTATGCTCTGCAAGGTGGTACGCTCAGAACTCAGCCCTGGGGTTTTGGAAGTTTGTTTGAAGCAAGGTCAAAATTTGGAGCTGTAATTAAACTAGAATCGAGGCAGATTTGGCCATAATTTGCACTGAGTTGTGAAGGATTTGCAGAATCTTAGGAGGTGGTATTACGCTTTACTGTTACTTTACTTACCAGCCATTAGCAGGAGGTGGGAAGGAGGAAGTCATGTCAGTCTGATTCTCTCAGGTAAATGTAAATGCACTTTCTCCTAGGGATCTATGCAATGTTCTTAGTGAACTTTGTTTAGAGGAAAGGTTAGTCTTAGAGAGAAAAAGATAAATGTGGTTGCATCTGCTTTTGAATTTAATAAGGGATATCAGAATATGAGTTAAGATAAAATCCTGGAAATAAAGGATACACTTTAATGACTTTCCTTCCTTATTCCCTACCCTTTTGATTTGTTCTTGCAGCAATAAAGTTCAGTATTTATGAATATGTAAACACATACTTTTGATTTTAGGCCACATCTTTGACCATCTCAGAATTAACATTTTAATTGTTCCTGTACTATGAGCTTTCTTTTTCTGTGTTTAGTACTCTTATTATACAGAGACAATGAAATAAATAAGATACTCTATTCTGTAATACGTGTCCTTCGGTGCTAAATTCTGCCATTTATTACAGAATTAATTTGAAAAATAGGTGTTCTTTTTGGACTAGGGCCTTCCACTGACAGTTAACATGCAGATGAAGAGTACAATTTCATGTACCATACTCTTAATCAGCAAATATCCATTTTCCTCATTTTAATTTCAACACCATACAACCATGCACATAACCTTTTCACTATATTTAATTTTAATTCTGATATATCCAGTTTAAGTCAAAAGGTATCTAGTCATTTTTTTGCAGAACACTGATCCACACGCATGCTGTCTTAGCTTGTTTGAGTTTTCCATCATGAGAAATCTCCACAGCAACTAAATGTATGGAAAAAGATGTGAGGTCACACAGAGCCTATGGAGTGAAACCTGAAGACAATGGAAAAAACTCTTCCAAATCAACACACTCAGGCAATTTGCTCAGCTTCACAAATAATAAAAAGAAAAAAATACTTTAAACACCTTTAATGCAAGAGTTCAGTACACTTAAAGTCACAAAAAATTCAGTAAACCTTTTTGGTGTGAAAATATAGTGTTTCAGAGTACACTCTTCTTCCTCACCTTCCCTTCTTCTTCCTTTCTCAGAGATCCTCAATTTCAAATTCATTTTAAGAATCTTCTTATCATGGCTTCATGGCTTTCATAACTGAAATGCTGGCTTCAGAAAATTTTCTCCACTGGAAAATGAGTAAATTTTTAGAAGTAGTTAAGTCTTATTGACTACCAAATAGATAACAGACCTCAAATCATGTAAGCCACTTTTCTAAAGAAGCTGTACATTCTTTCATCATATAGGTACTTTGAAGGTCTCACTGCAAGATGTCTTACTATTCAGCAAATTCAGAAATGTAAAATGAGGTTTAATGTTACCACTCATTATATCTGTGAGTCATCTTTCTGATCCCAGTTTATATGCTATATGGTAGACTCTTTGAAACCGGACAAAAAAACCTATTCCTACCTCCTGCCCTATTTAACTGCCTAAAATTGCATTTTTTTACATAAAGGTAATCTGAGTTTAAACTTACATTTTAATTTTATGTGCATTCTTGCACTTATGTGTTAAATTATCTGTACAGAACCATAGAATTGTTTGGGTTGGAAGGGA
>NW_010333633.1:0-22489 GCF_000700745.2 Antrostomus carolinensis
TAAAGTCCAGGTACACCACATCCACAGCCTTACCCTTATCCACTAGGAAGGACACCTGATCAGAGAAGGAGATCAGGTTGGTCAAGCAGGACCTGTCTTTCATAAACCCATGCTGGCTGGGGCTGATTCCCTGGTTGTCCCACATACGCTGTGTGAGCACACTCAAGATGAACTGCTCCATGATCTTCCCCAGTACCAGGGTCAGGTTGACAAGTCTTTAGTTCCCTGGATCCTCCTTCTGGCCCTTCTTGTAGCTGTGCGTCACATTGGCAAGGCTCCAGTCTTCTGGGACCTCCCCTGTTAGCCAGGACTGCTGATAAATGATGGAGAGTGGCTTTGTAAGTTCCTCTGCCAGCTCCTTCAGTACTCTTGGATGGATCCTGTCTGGCCCCATAGACTTGGGAGTGTTCAGGTGGTGTAGCAGGTCATCAACAGCTTCCTCCTGAATTATGGGGGGTTTATTCTGCTCTCCATCCCTGTCTTCCAGCTCAGGGGGCTGAATACCCTGAAGATAAATGGTCTGGCTATTAAAGACTGAGGCAAAGAAGGCATTAAGTACCTCAGCCTTGGTGGCAGTGTTGACCTCTGAATCCAATAGAGGATGGAGATTCTCCTTGCCTCTCTTTTTGTTGTTAATGTATTTGTAAAAATACTTTGTTATCTCCAACAACAGTGGCCAGACTGAGTTCTAGCTGGGCTTTTGCCTATTCCCCCTTTAGTGCTTGTGAAAACTGTATGTATGTTCTGAAGTTTAGGGGGAAAAAAAAACTTCACACAGAAGTGACCCTTAATTCTAACATGTCACGCAATGTACTTAAACACCATATTTGATGATCCTCCTGTACAGGTATTTTAAACCGACATTTAATATCCATTTAAAAAGTCTGAACGATGTTCAATAGAACATTAAGAAACTAACTGGCTGAAAAATTGATAATTGTATATCACAAGTATATCATCACGCTCTGCCTCAGTGGATGAGTTTACATTCCTTTTATAATCCCACTACAAACTGAATGTACATAAAACACACATCAAAAATTATGATTATTTCTATTTCTTGGGTTAACTGCAGAAAGACAAAGGAAAAGGATAGGTTAATATAACGACAGAACAACAGGTACAAGTAGAGACAACAGGCAAGAATTTTGTCCTTTCTCCAGCATCTGGAACACAAAAGAACCTTTTGCAACAATACTGACTGGGGACTTGTTGGCTGTGGAATAACTCTACAAAACCACTGGAGGGTCTTGGAAGGCAGTAAGCTGAAGATAAGCCAGCAGTGTCTCCTGGCAGCATGGAAGTCCAACGGCATCCTGGGCTGTATCAAGAGGAGCATGCTCATCTATTAAGGGAAGGGACCATACAGGGAATACCACAACCAGTTTTGAGGCCCCCACTACAGGCAAGATTGATAAGTCTGAGCAAGTAAAGGGAAGAGCTAAGTTGGCCAGAGGTTGGAGCACATGCTATCCAGAGAAGCTGAGGAAGCCTGGCTTGTTCAGCCTGGAACAGAGACAGCTTTGGAGAGACCTAATATAGCCTGCCTGCTTATCAGAGGCAGAGCCCAGGCTTTTAAGTGGTGCATAGCAGTTATGTGAGACAATGGGTGACAGTGTGTATACCCACACTGGATGAAAGGAGAAATTTTTTTTCACCATGAGTTGAAAGTCTCTATCCTTAGGGGTTTTTCAAGAGCTAGCTGATAAAGCCCTGAGCAACCTGGTCTAACCTTACAGCTTCCTTCTTTGTGCAAGAGATTGGACTAGATGGCCTGAGGTGTCTTGTCTGAACTATCCCATGAAATTAAAAGTCACAACAGAATTCTGGTAGAGTCAGAAATCAAAACCAGACTTCCCCATCCCAATCCAGCACCTTAATTATGAAACTCTCCTAGAAGTAAACATTGCCTATACTATAGTTTCATAACAATGACATGTACAGAGCTGAATATTTAATTGACAGACATAAGATAGCCTAGAAAACACAGCTTACACCTCAACCACTGTCACTAACACTATAAACAGTTTAAGAAGCATTTTTTCTATGCTGTCAGTTAGAATCTTTGTGAAGCAAGAGAAACATAAGCAAGCAGACAGACAAAATTATGAGAAAGCTATGTATTTGTCCTCCCTATCTCCTATGCTTGCAAGCACAGCTTACAGCACAGTGAGTATTATGATGAAAGACTTGGCAAGGATGTCAAAGGCAACAAGGAAGGCTGCTTCGAGTATAAAAGGGGCAAGAGAAAGATAAGGCAAAATATGGGCCTGCTGCTGAGTGGGGCAGGAGCCCTGTGAGACAGGACGTGGAAGAGGCTGAGGTACTGAATGCCTTCTTTGCCCCAGTCTTTACTAGCAAGACCAGACTGCAGGAAACCCAGGCCCAAGAGACCAGGGGAAAGGTTGGAAGATGTACCCTTGGAAGAATATCAGGTTAGAAAATATTTAAGCAAACTGGACGTACAAAGTCGATAGGTCCTAAAGGGATACACCAAGTGCTGACAGAGCTGGCAAGTTTCCTTGCAGAGAACTTTTAGTCAGCACAAATTCCTAGAAAAATGCAGAATACAACTTGACCAAGGCTTGTAGCATTGTAACTGAAAACATTCAGACAGAAGCCAGTACTCCAATACATAGCAAGAATGAGGCACAAATATTAGAGTACTTATGCACTTGGATTAATGTTTGTTAGATAACTTTTAGTTACCATTTTTTTGGATATATTTAGAAAGTGACATCAAGTCTGTCTTAACTGACCTGTAAAACACTTTCTTCACACCTTTGCTCTGAAAACACACCCTGACTACATACATGAATAGAATAAGCTAAAGGTTAAATACAACTTGGAGTTTGGTCTTCACAATAGTTCTTTATAGCCCCAGCATAAAAAAGTACAACTGCAAACAAAACAATTTCAGAAAAGGTCAATATTAGGAGAACAAAGGGAAAAAAACTGTAACAACCATAGAATTTTCCTGTCTAAATAGACAAAGCCACTTATGAAGCAGTTCCGTTCTTATAGTGAACAGCAGTATCACATTTAATTACATAAGCACTTCCCTTCCCCACCATTATCATAGGGCACAACTTTGGAATCCTTGCTGTCAAATGGGGACTGTACTGAAAGCAGACACTGCCATAGTCTCCTCTCTGTACTTTAAAGACTGTTCTGATTTTTTTTTTGGTCTGAACAGAAAGAGAACCATAATATTCCAAAGATTTAGTGTAGGTGAGCAGTTAGAGCCAAGCTAGAAAGCTGTCACCTAGAAAGTCAGCTTGTTCAGTCAATGATGAGTATGACAAAATAAGTTAGTAGCAAATTATGCAAAGCTCAGAACAAATCTCAAACTTACGACTACTTCCAAATTCTTCAAACAGGAGCTTCACTTTCTCCCACTCTGTGGAATTCTTTTTGTTGGGAATATCCAAAGGGACAAAAGCACTGCAACAAAGCAAAAAGAGTGTCATATCACCTACCCTAATTAGTCAAATAGCAAAAGAATTCTACTTCTAAGTTAAGAAAATAGAAATCCATTTATTCATGAAGAAAAATTGCATTAAGTTAGGTTTAAAAAATTCTGAAGGCAATGTTTCATTTTATTCACATTCCCCTCAAATGCTGTATTTAGATCAGCAGAGTATGTGTGCAAGTGTGTGCAGAGTCAGGTCTGAGGTCAATGAATAAGTGATTTTCTGTCTACCAGTCCTAACAGAGATAAGGACCCTACACTCAAGCATCATTAAAAGATGTATTAATCTGATTCACTATCCTGCTTTGACACATGCAGAGGAGCAAAAGGACTTTAAGGATCAGTTGAGACAAATTCTGTTATAAATCCACACTTCTGGAAGCTAGAATAAAAAAATAATAAATCCTACACCAAACATTAAGGCACATGTTTATCTTCCATTATTACAACTAACAACAACACATCTGCTGCATTCCATTCCTTATTCTGTAGCTGGCCCAGAGAATTGAACTGTAGAGAAGTTCATTAAATATTTTTGGCCTTCCCTTAAGCAGAGACCAGTAAAGAGTGCTCAGAAGAATGTCAGGTAGACTGGTCCCCTACCTGAAAGCTTCCTGCTGTCAGTCTCCCCATCTGAAGTCCAATAATAAGAGTAACTCTTCAGCATCTCCATAGACAAAACAGCTAGTTTTACAACAGCTGGAAAACCAGTACCTCCATACCAATCTGAAACAATTGCTTCCAGACATAAAACAGAATGCCTACAAGTCACAAGGAAGTCAGATTTTGAGGGAAACATTTTAAGTAAAGAACAGGAGAACCCAAACCAAAGTCCATAAAGAAAGCTCACAGGTATCTTTTGGACTTTTGTAAGAAAGAATACATAATCAGATCCCTGCTTCAAGTCCCACTAAACAACTGAATAACTAATATGCATCTTCCAGGAGTCTGCCCCAAACTTCAAGTAAAGAACATAAGCTTGTGTTTCAAAGGTTAGTGCTAAACTAACTGTGTGCACTTAACACATCAAAACCAAAACAAAACTGGTACTCTGCAAACAAAGTCAAAATTTGAAAAATTTAAATCTTAACTTTAAAAAAATGTTTGATTTTTAGCTTCTTAACCATGCAGGAGGTAGATTAAGGCTAGCATTTACTGAAGTTGATGCATGCTTGCTGACTTAAGATTTTGTTTTTGTATCTGCATCTAGTAGTAATTCTTTCTGCAAAATAGCATCCAGGCAAGATCAAAGACACAGGTATTAAAACTTAGGCAAAATTGCTACTTACAAGAACAACACAAATAACTGCAGGTTTATTTGTTAAAAAGGGTTAAATAGTAGACTCTGAGAAACTAAGTGAGCTCAAGTCCTTTTATTCTAGCATCAGTATAAACTTGCTATCTGTGGACCACATGCAGGGAACAAATGAGATGGAAGAACATCTTAGGATATATAACTTGCTTGCCTTTTTCCTCCCTCCAAGAGCAACAGGGTTAACTCTTTTTTTCCTGAGACTACCTACAACCAGTATTTCAAAGGACACTAATCAGAGCAGAAGACAGAACAGGGTTAACTCTTTTCCTGAGACTACCTACAACCAGCATTTCAAAGGACACTAATCAGAGCAGAAGACACGGTGTCCATTATACACACTCTTTAACTACTACTCAGCTAAATCTTGACTGAAGGAGATAAGACACCTGATTCTGCTTTTCTTCAAGTTCCATGTACCAAGGCCTCAGAAAGGAATGCAGGAGTTATAAATTCACACACTTTAGTCCCAGGCAAGCAGGAATCTTATTTCCCCTCCCAAACAGGGTCCCTCAACTACCAGCAAACAAACCAGAAGGCTAGCTAGTCCACTTGAACAGACTTTTGGCCTCTACCTTAACAGGCCACAAGGAGATAGAGTTGGCATGCCTAGCCATCTACAGACCTGCATTCAGTCCACAGTCCCAAAGCACCTCTAAAACATAGCCCATCCATTGCACCAGTACAGTACACAGCAGTTTAGACCTATTCTTCATGTATGCAAGAAGAGATTTGACAAAAGTCTTGGCTATTTTGGTTGACTAAATAGTCAACACAGCCTGAGGGCCACAGTAGCCATCAACAGAACCAGAAGTTTCCATGCTCAATAACTCCATTCACCTGTCATCACTGTGACACAATACAAGTCAGTCCACTGACAGCAAATGGATAGAGTACAAATGCCAGTGCAGGGTTACAGGTGTAGCTGAGAATTGAGTTAATGCAAGCAAATAGAGCAGCTCTGCCATGATGTTATGTCTTACACTTGGAGTTCTGGACACAAATGAAATTAACTGCAGTAATTTTAAGAACAGAAGCAAACTGCTATGTTGTTTAAAACACATCCTGGGAATCTTATGATTAAGACCTAGATCAATATCTAGGCTCCAGAACAAGGAAAGTAAATGCAAGTCAAGCAGCTTAAAACTATCAACTTTTAGCAGTGCGTAACACACGGGTGTAGATGGGTCAAGTTTGATCCTTAAATCAAAGAGTGCCATCATCTGTCATCCTTAGTAAAATAATTTTTAACATACTAGATTTAAACTCATTTCCTTGAAGCAAGGTCTGCTATGATATAATTTGCATAATTCTTTATAGGCTAATTAGACATAAATTAATAGCTTTTTAAAAGCTAGTAGTTCTAGAAAATTTAGGGTAACCAATTTAATTCCAAACATTGACAGCAAAACATTTCTTTTAGAACTAAACATTAATCAGCTGCAAAAGCAAATATTTTAGTTTAAACCAGACTGCTGTATAAGAGTGCCTTAACACAGATTGTAGTATCTTAAGCCCCTTGCCTCCAGCACATGATATTTAGAGTAAATAAACTATATTAAAGGAAAGCAGATAATTTCTGAAAAGGAAAAGGCACAAGTAAATAATTAGTTCCAAGTAGCCCAGTATAAATTTGGTTTTAATGATACTCTGCATCAAGTTATTTGCATGTAGAGCATTTAAGTGCTTTTACAAATATGCAGATTTTTGCTGTAGCAAGAATCTTTGTAATAGACAGCTAGAATAAGAGGTATAAATACTACTCCTGCCAACAATTTAGACAACAGAATCCTGTTCATTGAGCTGTGTTATCAACTTAGAAAACACCTCCAAGATCATCTGGCACCAAATGGGTATTATGTTTCCAAAAATAGCCACACAGATCTCTAATGGAGCAAGGTAAACACCTAGGGAAGAATAAGATATTTTTAAACCTCAAGCTTAATCCAGCTTTCATGGTATCTCTGCAGACTGCTGACCAGCAAAGAGCTAGGGACTGCTTGTGCAGACCTGCATTTAAAGGAACCAAGCTACTTATTGACCTGTTTTAATTATACAGATTACTTGCTAAATCCATCAGAACAGAGATTGTCTTGATATATCGAGACACTAGTCACATAAACACAGTAAGGCTGCCTATTTGCTAGGAAGTTAACAGGAAATATTCCAACCCCTCTTGCTATTGTAACTTGTGTGCAAGAGCATTCTAGTTCATTAAGCCTAGCCTCCTAAAATTAAATCCAGTGCCTAGAATTCTAGTGTGTTTTAACGTTGGTGTTATCCTGACCACTAGTTGAGAAAAACCTCCTGCCACTGTGAAGTACAGCCAGTACTGCAAGATCAGTCTTCACTACCATCTTCAGTTGAGCCCCTCGTGTAGAAGCTTCAGCTGCAACAGTTCCATCTTTTTCCTATCACAGTGGGAGTTCTGGGGTTGCTCTTTGCCCTTGCTGTGCAGAAAGCTGACGAACTACATGACAGAGAACCCCTCCGTAACAAGCGTGCACATAAACACTAAGACACCCATTAACATATGGGTGTGTACATATATATACACATACATATATATACACACACACACAACTATACTAGAACCAAAATATATACAACTATACTAGAACCAAAGTTCACATTTTTCTTCAGCACAGTCACCTCACTGAGCTGTTCAGTCTTGTAGTTTCCCTTAAAGGGGACAGACAAGAATTATATGCTTCTGCAGTAGCATCTCAAGTAGCAAGGGTGCTTTTCCACTCCAAGGGCACTAGGATGATGCCACTATTTAATTACTACCAACTTAAGAGAAAGCAAGCAACCTCATGTATATAATAGCATAAAAATTTGTTCCAATTAGAATGCAGAAATTCTAAAATCCCTATCAGTATCTAACAGAGTTCTGCCTCCTTTGCAGCAGATAATCCTGCTATTTAGATCAGTGGGTTTCAGATCTGTACCTATGGAGACGCACTGTTCAGTAACTAAGTTAGTTCCAGCCCAAGTACTATCGCTGTCTGGTTTGCAAGTCAATCTCACTGTCATGTGGCACAGTATCAGAGGGGATCCTGGAAGCTGCTGTAATTTACAAGTTATGAAGACTTTAAAGAACAAGCCTAAGAGCACAGAGGACAATTGGGAAGTCAAGAACCAATTTCCATCTTACCGGAAGAAAGAAATAAATGTACTTAGAGCTACTGAGGATTCAGCTGACACCTACTAGAGATACTGCAAGGTTTTCTAAACCAGGTGTATTATACACTACATATATGTATGCCCATCATGTGAGCCAACAGTCAGAGAAAGAGCTTTTGCCAGAAGCTTTAGTAATATTTCTAGACCATGATTAAGCTAACTCAAATGCCTTTAGTCTCTCATGATAGCAAACACATTACTTTTAACTGAAAGGACAGACTTCTTTGAAATGCACCTTAAGTGTTTATCAAAACTAGAAAAAATATTCCAATAACTATACAATTAGAAGTATGAATTTCACTCTAGTTTCTACTCATGATCCAGTACTTTGATAGGATCATTTACCATACATTTTTTAAGTTTTACAAACTTTATTGGTGCAGTCAAAACGCTAAAATGTTTATGACATAGCATACATCAGAAACATTCAATATTGGTGTGTGGGTCATGCTTAATGGTGATCTTAAACTGAATTTGTAATAGTGCTTGGTGTTTCAGAATAACAGCACTTGCTGCAAACAAGTTACCCACTTCAGTAATGTCTGTCTTTCAAACAAATGCCAGCAAAACCTTTATCATACAAGGCACAATATGTCAATAACAACCCCACACTATACTTACATCCTTCACACAGCACTTCCATTTAGGAAAGTACTAAGCATGTGACAGATAGTTCATGGTCCTAAAAGCTGTTTTAGGATGTCCATGAAAGCATTTGATAGAGACAGAAAACAGGAAGAGCACAAATATTTACTCCCTGTCATAGTCTGAGATATCAATACAGTTGTAAATAAATGTCACAGACTTCATGTCCTTGACGGATGTTCACACTGCACGAGCAGGCAGAACTTGGAAGCACAAGTATGTCCACAGTTAAGAAAACAATTTTAGCTTCCAGTTAAACTCTTACTTTTTGGGTACCTAACTCATGATATTTAAGGTTATTAGAGATTAAGCCAAATATTCATTATACAGATTGAGTGCACTGTAAACTACCTTTTTAATCTTGCACAGAACAAAGTTCTGTTTGGGGTTCTATTTAGCACATCTGTTATTAATGTTCAATAAACACATACTTACCCAATTAGGAGAAGAACTGCACAAATTGTGATGAATCCCAGAGTATATTTGAGTGCAGTTTTAACCTGCTGTGTATTAAAGAGAAAGTTAATATATTGACATAAAATAAATCCAAAGAGATTTTTCCAACAAGTATGGCAAAGTATACTTAGTATAACAGGTGTTCTGCAAAATGACCTCCACAGAAACATGAATAGTTTTAGATACAAATCAGAAGTATAAATTCTTGAAGAGACTCATAGCTTGAAAACTATGAATGACACTGAATTACACTTCCATCATAAACTATGCACTTGAGCAGCTGTGGCCAGAAGTCAGGGTATATTCATTCAGTGCAAATACACTCAAAGAAAATTCTTGTAACCAATGTTTTTTTTACAATGGCTATGATTAGAAGTCTTTTCTCATGTTAAGGTTACAACTGAATAGAATGGAAAACAATCAGGACCAATGACTAAAGGATTTTTTTAAAGAAAGTATTTTCACTTGAGAAAATAGTACTTTACTGGCATACACTTATTGCATTCCCTGGAACACCATGCATGTCAAAAATCTTCAGTGCATTACAAAAGTAACCAAGTGCTAGCTTCAGGTAAATTACTACTGCCTGCTTCAAGGAAAAAAAAATGCAAATTCTACAAGGAAGGTACTCAAATTTAGTTTCTATCTCAGTATAATCTGTGTCTTCTACTTTAAAACTTGTTCATACAAGTTTTCTATTCTAAGGAAAATCTCATGCAATAAGTTTTGACTTCCTGTATATGAAATCAGGCTCAAAGGAATTTGTAGGAAGCTTAAAGAATTCATGGCAATACAGATGTTAATTACTTATTTCACTAACGTTTCATCACAGGTGAGAACACAGTGCTTAGAGTAGCCTATGTCAGACTAAGTGTTATTAATAGCTGCCTCTGAATTTTAAAGGAACCATAGTAACAGAATTAGAAGTGCTATTAATTTTGTAGTATTCAAGTTAGACAATCATTCTCGCTTTTTAGTTTTGCCTGTATTCATTAGTCTTTTCACTGCTTGGTGCATTTGCTAGGGTGAACTTACTGAGCATGTGTTGCCATCATCTTCTTCCTTCTCCTCATAATAGAAATAGACAAAGGGAATCCACAGAAAGACGCAGAACAGTATGATGGAGTACAAAGCTAGGAGAAATAATTTAATTAAGTGAAGAGAAAGTTGCATTGGCACTTCATTTACTGCACAGTAATTCAAATGAAAGAATCGGGTATTAGCTTCTTCTCATTCTAGTTCTTACTAATCTCAAGCATCGAAAAGTTAAAGTTTACTAGCCAGCATATGAACTATTACTGTATTGCTAACTCCAAAGGACTTACAGAATTAACCCTTTCAGACTAAGGATTTCAGATAATTCAGCAATGATAAAAAGACTAAAAGTAATCATCTGCTTGCAGGTGATAACACAGGACTAGCACACTGGGGAAGAAGTAGCATAGAGGGTAGTGAATAAAAGCAAGGTATGCCACTTAATAACAGAAGTTGTTCATAGAAGAGGTACATACAAAAATAAAACAAGTTTAAAGATATTTTTATCACTGGACTCCATTTCAGGGGATGTTCTCCTATTAAATGCAAGTACATTATAGATGGAAGGAATGATTCTGTTATTGATAACCTCAATTCACAAAATAAAACAAGCTGTAGCAATATAGTATCATCGGTTAACATCCCTTTTTTAAAGGGCTAATTGAGGATTGCAACATACATTTATCTGAGTAGCTACTAAATTGAAACAGTCATACTGTTATATACTACTCTGACACATGGGTTATGTTAAGAGACTTTAAACCAGTTAGTTTAACATAAGTGAAGGGTTAAACTAACATACAAGTCTTCACAAATACTAACTGGCAAGTTTGAAGACATTAAGAAAGCTAGTTAAAATCAACTGGACTGATTAGCCAGTGATATGAAGGGAGGAGACCAATTTCAGACCAAGAATTTCAAGTTTAAATCTTCAGTTCTATTTATTATAAGAAGTTACACACTTTTTAGGATAAAATTATTTAGCAAAATACTTCAATACTTCAAAATATCTTATATTATGAACATTTCAGAAGTCTTAGGAAATTAAAAATTGTCAAGCAGTATGTTAAAGTATTTGCACCCCACAAGAATGGTATTCTAGAATAGTTAACTGAGCCCTCAAAGTGTTAGAAGTATCACAGCCAAGTTATTTTAATTCAGTAAGAATTAACTTCTATTGAACTAGACATTGCTATTAACAGTTCTATTCCAATTTCTTCAAACTCATTTCCTTTTCCACATCCAATGCCTCACAGAAAAACAATGTTTAGGATATTGTTTGCATTTTGGAGTATTTAAATCAAGTCTAGATGCAAGTCTAAGCAGCTCTAAACAGAATATTGCATGAAGCTCTTGACCTCTTCTCTAAGCTTCATACCTTTGAAGTTAACATCTATAAGCTTCTCTTCATTGTCAGTGTAAACAAAGCAAATAACTATCCAGATTTGCTTTATCAAAAAGTTAAATAACTACTTTCCATCAAGTCATAGTTAATGCAATCCAATCCCTAAATTCTTGCCAGTGCTCTCCATTCCCCAAGCTCTTGCCAGGAATTTATCAAATTAAGAAAAAAATCCATACTGGTTTAAACAATGTCGTGTCAGTAGAAAACAAGGGAAGAGTTTAACCTAGATTTTTTGCAACTGATGTAGAAGTGTTGAATTCTCTGGAAAATGGAGTAATGCAGGGCATGAGGAAGGACAGAACCTTTTAGAGATCACATTAAGTCTTCTTATATCAAGCCAAATTCTTAGTAATATGAAGCTAAATTACCCACCTCCTTTCATATACTCTTCCCAAAACTATCAAATCAAAACACTTCAGGTCACTGAAAGTTTACTTGGTAGCAATTGAGTTATTTAGAAATTAGACTCGAGTACCAACTCAGTATCAATTAGCCAAAAATCAACTCTAAAGGAAAGTAAAGTCAGTCAAGTATTAGAAAATGCTACTCAGCTTCTTGAAGAGAGCAAGAGGTAGCCAGCTTCTGGTCTTCATTTTGAAAAGCCAAGCTACATCTGACCAAAGATAAATTTATTTTCAAATTAGTAAGATAATGTAAAAAAGTTAGTTTCAGATAAAACTGCTAAACAAATCAAAACTTATCTAAAAGCTGATTAGCAAGATACAAGAAATACATACCTAACAAGCCCCTCACTACCTATAGAAGCATGTTAAAAATATTGATTCCCATGGCTTAGTCTCATTCCAAATCATGTAAAACTAACACCTTTCACACCAAACTCCATCACGACAAGCCCTACACCTCAAAAAAACCAAACCCAAAACCAAACACACACCGTACTGGCTATTAAACTAGCAGAAGAATCTAATAAGGTATATTTCTGCAAGCCTTTGCTAATAAAACATCCTTCCATTTCTGCAATTCTCAATATAAATTTGGAAAAAAATACAAAAAACCTGTAAAAAGTGCAGAAGGCAAAAGTGGAATCAGACCAATGGTTTATCAAGCCTAGTACTGTCCTCTCAATGGTGGCAAAAGGAGATACTTGGAGAAAGCATGCAAGCCTGGTCAATTCCTGCAGTTTCAGCCTTCAGGACTCCCCAGACCACCACCACTGAAGCATCCTGGCCTATTACCTTTTCCTACTCAAAATGTGACCATTTCAAGCAGGCAAAAGACATTGAAAAGCTAGCAGCAAGGCTGATGCTATTGTGGCACTGATAAGCAGCTGCAGTATACTTTAGAGCAGTAGTAAAGGGTAATTGGATATTGAAGACTCATCTGATCTTGCTCAGTCAGTTATTTCTGTGGAAAAGCTTTCGGTTTTCATCCTCATCTAACAAACACGATTAGGTCAGATTTTTCTTTACCACATTGGGCTTGGTCTTTAGCTAAACTAAATCCCTCAAGCTGAAACTCAACATGTGATGTATACCACAAGAGTTGCTTCTAGATGGAAGCCACTTCCCCACAATCCATTCTTGATTCTTAAGGCAGGGGCAAAAGCCACACTACAGAGGTAGATCATGTTTCCAAGTTAAAGATTAAACACATGAGTTTTACTTGTAAGTTCAAGACTGCATAAGTGTTGTTAAAACATTCAGACATAACTATTTACTTCTAACCATAAGCACCCGAGAAGCAGACCATAAAGCACAAGAGCACTAGGCACCAAGAATAAGAATCTCATTTGCTTGATCATAGCAGGCAGATGCTGAAATGCCTTCCCCAGTGAGCATTAAGAGGAAAGTTGTATCTGATCCAGGAACAGACCCACTTCCCCCTCTCCACCATCCAGCTGCCACATTAAAACTCTTCTTTGCACCAGCTCCAGTGTTTGCTAGACCTTGTGCTGGGTAAACTTAACTCACCACACTGACAGAACAGAACCACAAATCTAGCCATCTTGCAGCACAGGCAGTCAACAGCATCCTTGCGCTGCATTAGCACGAGTGTCACCACCAGATGGAGGAAGGCAATTATTTCCCTTGACTCAATGTGGTTTCACCAGCACCCTAGAACTGGAGTGCCTTGTCCAATTCTGGGCTCCCCAGTACAAGAGAGACACATACTGGAGATCCCAGCAAGGAGCATTAATTAAGGGCTTGGAGCACCTGAGAGAGCTGGGACTGTTTAGCCTGGAGAAAAGAAGGCTTTGTGAGGGATCTTATTCATATGTATGAATCCCTGTATGGGGCTGAAGACTGTGGGTGACTTCCCAGCAGTGCCCAGGGAAAGGATAAAAAGGGAATGAGCACAAACCAAAATACAGGAATTTCCATTTAAGCAAGACCTTTTATTCTGCCTGCAGTCAGAAACTGGAACAGGCTACTCAAAGACATATTAGAATCTCCAAACTTGGAGATACTCAGAATCCAGCTGGAGACTAGCATAAATGAGCTGCTGTGAATATGGACCATATAACTAGATTATCTCCAGAGTGCCCTTTCCAACCTCAGCACTTCCATGAGTCAAAGTGAATTTCTAGCAGTTTTGAAATTTGGATTAGCACACCACAAGCATACACCAAATGCCAACAATGGCCCCAGTGGCAAAAAGCACACTAGCAAGCTGCTGTAAACAGCACCCCTTCTAGAGCACAAATAGTGCAATTCCATTTCAAGACAGCATCTAGCTTTAATACTGAAGTGATACTTCTCACACTATTTAAGCTATTGACTACAAAAATTGAGCCAAGTTAACTCCAGGTGCAGCTAAAGCTTTGTTTCTGCCAAGTCAATTATGGAAGTCAGCAGACTTGTAGAGCTATAATGGTTCTTGAGGGGTTCTTCAGTTAAGACCTTGGGAAGCGCCCAAGTAGAGATGAGACTAACACCTTCAGGCAGTTCATAAGCCTGTCAAGTAGTCACCTCCACCTAAGGGGGGAACAATCAAATTCAACTGCAGTTTCCAGTCCCACAGGCATTATTTGAAGCCATTAAGTAGCCACAATTCCTTCAAATTGATGCCCTACTAAAAAAACTAAACTCTCAGCCAATGTTTACTTGTAACAGATGTTTTGTATCAAAAACCTTAAGCTCTAATAGCATGCTCTGTATCAACTCTGACACAGGATCTGCATATACAACAAGATTCAGTATGAGACTCATTACAGAATTTTCTGTCATGAATGCTCTGCTGGCTCTTACGCCTTAAGTTCATCTTAAACGCACCCTCTAGAAGTTACGGGCTTTCAATGCATTTCAAGACAACATTTAACATTACAGCTTGAGGGTAACTTCACATGTAGGAGCATAAACTCTAACTTACACTTACTATTGCAACACTTTGCTATTTGCTTTGTTGAAAAACCTTGTTACCATAGTAATTTTATAGGACTGTCACACAGGAAAAAAGTGAACTTAAAAGCAGCTCTGCATTTGCTTTTCCCAAGCAAAATCATTCCAAGACAGACCTTTTTGTTCATCTATCAAGTGAAGTCTTAAAAATGCCTGTGAGAATTTTCCAGTTAGAACTGAAAATTAAGTTTATAGCTCACATAGTTAAAGTAGAACATTTTTCTTCCTATTACATTACAAAGGAAGCTTCAAAACCTTTGGCAAAGTTCCTATCAACAGGACAGGAGACCGGTCATCTGGTTCTTGAATTTTATTTTTCAGAACTTATGGAAAAGGAAGAGCAGCACCTTTCATCAGCACATACAAGTTAGTTGCCCAAGAGCAATCATCTAATTGCCTGTTCTGCCCACTAGAAGGGCTGCTTATTCCCTGGAAAGCTAACCTGCAAAATCAAAGGTCTTGCAGCAGCAAACAGCCAGTCAACCAACTGACAAAGACATTCCCTTCCCCCTAACTCCCCTGTGAGCTTGTGGAATGACAGACTGTCTCAGCTTTCGTTATTGCACTTCTGTGGTATTTTCTTTAGTTTTAAATCTGGGACTGCCCTTTGCTCTGGTTCAGAGGTCCAACTTTTGTGTCCTGGTTTTTGCTAGGATAGAGTTAATTTTCCTCCTAGTAGTTAGAATAGCCAAGTTTTAGTTTCAGTGTAGAACTCATTATGCAAGGAATGTTGATAGAAGTACTGAAGTTATTAGTTGCTGCTGGAGCTCAAGGCCACTGTGTTTGACTGGTTCACAGCCATGTTAGAGCTGGGAGGGAGAAGTGTAGTGAATATCAAACCCAAAACTGGCATTTGGATGTGCCAATGAAATATTCCATATCATATCCCGTCATGTCAGTGTATTTACCAGGGCTAACCAGAAGACGGGGTATTCTCTCGGGGATCACTTGGGCTCGTTCCTCTGGGGTTTGGGTTTCGGACTGTCTGGGCTCCAGGATCACTGGCTGCCACAGGCCGGGCACTGGTCAGCAGGCGGTGAGCACTGTGTATCACTCATTTGTATAGTCTGTTATTACTGTTATTATCATTTGTATATTTGTATATTCTGTTATTACTGTTATTACCATTATAATTTTATTTTGATTAGTAAATAGTTTTTATCTCAACCTGTGTGTCTCCTTGCTCTTTTCCTTCCGATTCTCTTCCCTTCTGCCTGGAGGTCGGGGCAGGGTGAGAGAACAGGCTGTGTTTGCCTGCAAACTAAGAGGGTGAAGCCAATACACCACATTTTGTTTTAAAATATTTTTCTTGGTTGTATCAGAAGCTTGAAGCACTACCACTGGGAAGTGCTTCACTTTATAGGCAGTACAACAACAGTTTCTGTCAGAGTCCAAGCAATCTTTAGCAAGAATTCCTTGGTAAAGTTTGTTTTAAAGATGTTTCTCAGAGCAATTCTTATCTCAAGTCAAAACGACTCATCTTCTACTGTTTTGCACCATATCAATACAAAGACATCTTAAGTATGAAAGAGTTAGACCTAGTAGTAGTCTTCAAGTAAAATATAGCAATGGTCCCATCATTATGTTTTGACTTAGTTTCTTTCTCTTAGTAGTATGCAAGGGTAACTAGGAACAACAGTAGGAACAAAGAATAGCAAAATGCAGTAGGTAGCAGGAACCAAAATATCTTCAAGAACTGGGAAGATTTCAAGCAGAATATCCAAGATCAGTACAGTCCCTCAAATCCCTTTGAGAGACTACAGGAGGCTCAAGAATGTTACATGATTAGAGTCTCTTCCATCACACAAAACTTCTCCTCTTCCAGATGGTATCATATACTGGTACTGCATAACATCAATACTATTAAGTTGCTTAAAACAATTCTTTGTTATACACTCCCTCATTGCTGCTGAGAAGTCACAAGCTACTTCAGAAAAACTAAGATGACTGTTCCTTCCCAAATATGTTATTCTCATAACTAAAAAAAATTTCTTACAACAATTTTTCCATCATGACTGAAAAAAGCGACATCTTTTTTTTCCCCAGTGAAAGTTAAGGAACACAAAACAGTAGCGAATTTCAAGTCATAATCACACACTTGTTTGAAGAAGGACAGTTAAAGTACTTCACCACAGTAAGTGTTAATACTGTAAGACTTTCAATTGATGTTCTGGCACATTGCTTCTCAAAAATCGCACTTACTAGCAGAGTGTTTCTGTAGACATAACTCCACAATATTTGTCAAGTACAGCTGTGCAAGTTTTCCCACAGTATTTAGCATGTCTTCTCCTAAGACCACACCATGAAAACACGTAGCCACATTTGACTTGCACCTACTAATTCCTAGAAGCCCAAGTCCTTGTAGCAATAGCTCAGTATAAAACACCTGCAGTAAGCAAGACAAAAGTCCATGCAAAAAAATTCCAAGTTATACTAAGTATTATTTGGGATAAATTCTTACTCAAGTACATTTTTAAACTTGGGAATCACCATACCATAACTATTGGTGACCTCATAATATACTTCTATTTTTAAAAAATGAAAAATGGGAAGTTTAGCAGAGACTTTAAAGGACACCCAAAGAGATCCCCATAGACTTTAGTAGACAGTCCTTGCCCCACTATAATTGGGAGACACTTAACACATGCAGGTCAAGAGATGTCAGTCTGCCTCACAGGAAGACTGGGATCTACCAATGGCATCCTTTCACCATTCACAAAACTTTACTGAAGAACACTGAACATCAAGCTGACTCCAACAGGTAGGATTAACTTACTAGAGGAAGAAGAGCTACAAAAAACATCTCCAGGTTACTGTCAATTGTTTCAGTCTGATTCTTTGCAGTACAGAGGAAACTGCTGTTGGACAGTTTCCAATTATAACCCTTTCTGAAAAGGGTTTTTCTTCCAGACACAAGCTGACATGCTGTTTCAGAGCATCTGCCAACCACTGATCATTCTTCAGTCACTCAGTTACTGACAGACACATTCTGCTACAGTTGGTTTTATGAGAATTAACACAGTAAGCTACTATGGCTTCAAAGCATTCAGTTGACTGGTTTCCTAAGTAAAGCTTTTAGGCTACTGAAGTCCCACTTCAAACTACAGGTATTTCAAGCTTCATTCTGAAAATTACCTCATTTATTCTACCAGTACAAAGCCATTCTACTTTTGTATCAGTCTAGCCAAGAAATCAGCTGGGTATGAGATACAAAACACTGTTCATAGGGACTAATGACTTTGTTAAAAAAAAAAAAAAAAAACAGCTTTTCTACATTTATTGACAGATTTCTCAGTAAATTGTAACACAGGTAGTAAAGTAATTTTTAATATTCTAAAGCATCAGTTAAACCACAGCTTCCAAGTTCTTGCTACAATTACACGTGATTTGGATTGACGGGCAGTGACCTAAGTGTACCAGTTACTCACATCATAAGTTGCCAATACAGCTATAGGAGCTACTCGTGTCCTTAAGTACAAAATGAGATTTCAGTCCTGCTTATCCTGTTTATTTAAAAAAAAAACGTGCCAAGACCAAATACTTTTGTAAGAGGCTATGAGTAGAAAAAGATGGAATAGTATTGCAAGACTGGAAGAATTGTTTAACTTATTCCTCTCGGTTTTCATTCCACTATGATGTGCAACAGCAGCAGGGGACTAAACCTTCTCCTGCAGGAGAAGCATTAGGTTGTGTTTTTATATAGGAATGATGGAGGCTTCTGAAAAATAAGTTAGCTATTACAGTTTACTTCATTGTAGCTCTAGTTATAAAAATGTGTATCAGTTCTTCAAATTAAGATCACAAAAGAAAAATACTTTTAAAACCATCTTTAAATCTCTACCACCATCTGGAGGATATGTTATGAAATTAAACATTAGTCCTACAGTATTTCAAGTAGACCTGTCCAGATAGGCCAAAAACAAATGGAGTTTGAAGTTTAAGCTCAAATCTATTACAAAAATTAGTTGAGGATTTATCAAGAGACATCTTGCTTTCAAAAGGGACTTGGTTAGCCCAAAGCACCTTACGGGAATTAATCCATCAGTCTCACAAACCTATATAAAATGGTCCACAGAAGAGTTTGAAGACCATTCCACATTAGGAGTTGTGAAATGCTTGGGCTGTTAAACACGACCGTAGCAGCTGAACAGGAATAGAAAGCAAATACAAAGCAATTCTACTATTCTGTAGTGAGGAATCTTTGTGGAAGATAAACTAGTATTTTAAAAGTTCCTTTTTGAAAACAGAGAAGTTTCTTACTACTTTTAGCTTTACGCTTCCCTCAGTATGAAACTGCACATTTTAGTTTCTGTAACTATCACTGGCAAGCAACAAGTATTCTGTAACCTAACAAAAAAAAAGTCCACTATTTAAAACCAAATATTTCCTGATCTAAAAAATATATTCAAAAGAACCAACTCAAAGTCTTCTAAGACAAAAAACTTCAAGTCTTCAGAAATGTGACCAAAAGGAGGTAACTACCTCTGAGTTCATAACATTGACTAAAGCAGGCATTTCACTCAAACTACCATAAGTATCACTCTTCTATAGCTACCTCTTACATATATTCACTAGTAGTAGGACTTTTCATAAGTCTCATAAGGACAACTAAAATAAACTGATGTAAAACTACCCAGAGGTTTGGCGAACAGTTATTTTATGAGATTTTATTTCAGTTAATTTTTTGTTGTTTTGTTTAGGATTACCACTCTTGAATCAACTCCTTTATGCTCCTCTACAGCAGCTCTTTGAATATGGTAGTTGCTGAATCTGAACACTTAAAACACCAAGTGTCACACTCACAGGTGCACAAACTTTATACACAGTAGGCAAGTTTCACACTGATGCATATGTTAAATGCCACAGAAGTTACAGCAAAACTATGTATTTCCCTTAATTGACCTCTAAAAAGAGAACATGTTAACAACAGATTATATGACAGAAGCCATTAGCCCTTTCATGGATTAGCCTTCAGTATGTTTGTATTTTAAGGGGCTGTTGAATGTAAAAAAATTCACTGAAGGGCACTAAACATAAGACTAATGTTTAACCAAAAAGGGATAATCCAATGACTCCTAAAAACTTCATGCCTTCACTTACAGGTCTTATTAATTGGGGAAAAAAAAACCAAACAAAACCAAACTGTAAGTGAAAAATACTTACTGTAGTATCCATAAAGTACAGTGTCTTCAATTTGTCTTGAAACATTAGCATCAGCCCAGTCCTAGTAAGAAAAGATAGAAGCATTTAACATCAAATGAAACAAAAAACCACTTCATTCAACAGCATTCTTATAGAACTGAAAAAACTGCTTGCATCACATGCCTAAGGAAAAGCATTAGGCACCCAGTTTTCCTATTTTAAGTGTTAGAATTTAAGTTAGAGCTAATTCACCTGCCAAAGACAATTGAGGAATGTGCTGCATTTCAGGAGACAGATACTGCAATAGTATCCCCACTGCTTATACTCACTATGGCTGTTAGTCTCACACTTAAAGCTCTACTAGTTTTTTTTCTTCAGATTAAGAATCCTCAGTTACCATACATTATACTGTCAACAGACAATTGAAATAAAGTTATTAGTATCATTTTTAGCAGCTAACAATTTAGTACATTACATTTGTTCTATACTTAGTGTTTAAGTGTCACTCCAAATATCTATTTTTATGAAACTGGTTTTTGTTTTCTACATATCAGACAATGCAGATATTGAGTCTGAGGTTCAATCTGAACAGTTTTTCAAAGTGTTTTGTAAAAGACAACTGGAGGTATGGTTACTTGCAATTCTAGCTCATTTTCCTCCCCCCATTCTGAGCACTGTAGTAGACATCAAGCTTCAAAGTCAAGTTCTTGCAAGGACAAAGTTGTCCTCAGGATGAGTTTGTTTCAAAACCCAGTACATGAGAGGCTTGGAAGCAGCATGGTACATTAGAAAAGACTGCATAGACAACTAAGCTGTGTGAGTTGCTCAGCCCAACAGTTAGATGCATTTGAGTTAATTTTATAATCAACACATTTACATCTGCTTTGTAACTCTTGAGAAAACACGCATGTGCAAAGCATTAATGGAGGGATCCACTCAGGTCAAGGATCTACTCATTTTGAAGTCAATAGCTCTCAATCAAAAAAGTGCTAGTTTTAAATCAGTAAAGCTGACACTGAGAATTACTAAAGAAGCAGCCCCAAAATCCCACTTAATATCCACAGTACTGTATTTCAGACACAGAAGTAGAACCACAAACTAGAGTTTGGGAACACCTTCTAGAAAGAAAAATCAGAAAAATCAAGATTAAAATGATTTCTAGATGCAATTCAATAGAAATGGGAAGAGCCAAATTTGACAAGCAGAATTTGCTTTATAAAGGACTTTGAATTAGGAAGAAAAGTTAATTCTGTGTAGATGGCCCTTTCTATGGTATCAGACATCTATGTTTTGTATCAAACATCTATGTTTTCAATTATGTAACTCTATATACAAATAGTATATAAAGACCTATATTCTAAGAATCTCTATAGTACCTCACTTCCCATTACTACTGTATTTGGCAACACTACAAGATTGTTGAGATGACTCATTAAAGAATACACAGATAGATATAAAAAATGCTACTTCTAAAAAATTTACTGGCTACAGCATTAGCAAAGGTGCAAATGACTGGGCATACTGGAATAAGCATAGGACAGCTTCATAAGGGGAAGATTTCATAGACCAGAAAGAACATCAAGTACTTTTGGCAGCTCCCAAGTGTGTCGTGCTAATTCCCACAGTATCTTGATAACAGGGTCTCTCAAGATCATCATAGAATGGTTTGGGGTGGAAGGAACCTTCAAAGATCATCTAGTTCAATATCCCTGCCCATGGGCAGGGACATCTTTCACTAGATCAGGTTGCTCGAAGCCCCGTCCAACCTGATCTTGAACATTACAGTGATGGGGAATCCACAACCTGGCCCAGAGTCTCACCACACTCATGGTAAAAAAATTATTTGTGTACACTCTAAATCTACTTTCAGTTTAAAACTGTTGCCTCTTGTCCCATCACTACAGGTCCTGGTCAAAAGTATTTCTCCTTCTTTTAAGCCCTCTTTCTATACTGAGAGGCTGCAATAAGGTCTTGCTGAAGCCTTCTCTCCTCCAGGCTGAAGAACCTCAGCTCTCTCAGCCTTTCCTCACAGGAGAGGTGTTCCAGTCCTTTGACAATTTTCATGGCCCTGCTCTAACAGCTCCATGTCTGTCTTGTACTGTGAGCCACAGAGCTGGATACAGTGTGCAGTGCACACAATACACACACCATTTCTATCACAGAATAGCTATGGCTAAAATTTATATATACAGATGCAACAGTGTTTAGACATAAGAAAGGGAAACAGCTTTTTATTATGCTGAGTGGTAGCTTACAAACTTCTATTTTTATTAGTTATCCACCCAGTTTAAGCCATCATTTGCTTTTTCAGAATTACGGGCCCTTACTTTTCAGTTTGACCAAGACTTGAATTACATGAACATTCAAGGTAGGTTCAGAAAAACAGTACCCTGAACCAAGTATAAAGAAGTTATTGGATTACTTGATACTATGCACACTAGCAGAGCTTAGACACTAATATATGCCAGTCCTGAGTT